>NC_051863.1:186150196-186450196 GCF_015732765.1 Culex quinquefasciatus
AAAGGGATTATCGATTTTCATTGCATTTTCCGGGAAGCCTGCCCCTACCCCGCCCTGCCCCCGTATAACCGTCACAGTTTATGTGGCGAAAAGGTATATCGCCGTTATCGAAGCTGGTAATCTTGTTTGTGAATCCACCCACGACGGAGCTTTTTTTTTTTGTTGTTGCTTTTCCTCCGGGCATAGAAGTGAGGAGAGGTTGAAGAGTTCAGCGCGAGTAACGAGGAAAGATCTCAAGTTGTTTGTTGTTTTGTGTTTCGTTACGGGTTCTTTTTTTTTGCTTGGTTTGGTTTATGTGCACCGGTGAATTGGAATAGTTTTGCTGTCCCATTTCTTCGGGAAAAGTTCCGCGAGTTCTCCGGAATATATATTTTGTTTTTCTTTGCTTATCTGCAGAATTCTTGAGAGTTGGCGTGCGATTGCTTGGTGGAATGGCGATTGCAATTTTGGAAAGCAATAGAATTATGGAAATGGATATTTTTGGCGAAAAAGTATCAAAAGGATTTTGCCGTTTTCCGATTGGTTTAGTTTTTGAAATCGAAAAACTTTGATAGTAAATTTTGGATGGATTATTGATATCGCGCTGTGAAGTTTTGCTATCTGTTTTGAGTACATAAGAGTGTCTAACAAGTTACTAGCAAACAATTTTGACATTTTTTTAAGAATATTGTGATATACGAAAAAAAAAAAAAAACAATTTTCGAAATCAAACAGCACCTAAACAACCCACCATTTTTTAATGTCGATATCTCAGAAACTAATGGTCCGATTTTCAATGTTAAAACATGAAACATTCGTGAAATTTTCCGATGTTTTTGAAAAAAATATTTTGAAAAAAATTAAATCAAGACTAGCATTTTAAATGGGCGTAATATCCAATGTGAAACTTGATAAACAACAATTTTCGTGCTTCTTTTACTTAAAGTGGCTGTATCTCAGCAACCGGAGGTCCAATCTTCAATGTCTCTTAGACAATTTTATAGCGAATTTTCTGAACTTTTCAAAAAAATATTTTCAGAGATGGTCACTCATGGTCACTATTTTTAAAAATAGAAAAACTGCAAATATTTAGCTGAAATCAAACATTCGGTGGCTATATCATGAAAACAGAGTCAAATCAAAAAATCTGTCGAATATTTTTCGATTGGAAATTTAATTTTACATTAAAGAATTTCGTCAAATTTGGTTTTGCATGAAATTTAGATTTTTTTTCAAAAATCACATTTTTTTTTTAAAATTCATAACTTAGCGGCAAAGTTTTTGACCATGTTTCTCTATGGCTCAAAAGTTGCAATTTTTTTCCGTGTACCTATTTTTTCTCAACAGTCCTCCACAATACCTACAACTTTGCCCAAGACACCAAATTGATCAGAAAATTCACTCAAAAGTTACAGCTGTTTGAATATGTATGTACCATTTTTGTATAGAAAGCTACCAAAATTGTATGGAGACTTGTATGGGTGAACCAATGACACAAAATAGCTTCTTTGGTCATAGGGAAGGCCCCCACAAAGTTTGAGCCAAATAAAAATATACAAATAAAATCCATTTCCGGTTTTGGTAGAGAATTGCTCCTGTATCTTTTGAAGGATTTTTTTCATCCATTTGGTGTCTTCATTAAATTTTTAGGTATGGATACGGAACACACTGAAAAAATGATACGCGGTAAAATGTTCCTGATTTTTATTTAACTTTTGTCACTAAAACTTGATTTGCAAAATAACACTATTTTTATTTTTAAATTTTTTGCTTTGTTTTAGAGGACATCAAATGCAAACTTTTCAGAAATTTCCAGGTTGTTCAAAAAATATTTGACCGAGTTATGAATTTTTGAATCAATACTGATTTTTTCAAAAAGTCGGAATATTGGTCGCAAAAATTTTTTAGCTTCATTTTTCGATATAAAATCAAATTTGCAATCAAAAAGTAATTTGGTGAAATTTTTATAAAGTGCACCGTTTTCAAGTCAAATCCATTTTAAGGTGACTTTTTTGAAAATAGTCACAGTTTTTCGTGAAATTTTCTGTTCTCTTCGAAAACAATATTTTCAAAAAAAATTAAATCAGGACTAACATTCAAAAGGGCTAAATATTCAATATTACACCCTTTTAAAATGTTAGTTTTAATTTGAAAATTTTAAAAGTATTGTTTTCGGAAAGATCGCAAAATGTCACGAATGTTTCACATTCAAACAATCGAAATCGGACCATTAGTTGCGAGATAACGACGTCAGAAAATGGTGGGTTGTTTGGGTGAGACTTGGAAATCATCAATTTTCATGTTTTTAAACCTTTGCATGGCAATATCTTTGCAACTGAGGGTCGTATCAACAAAGTTCAAAAAAGCAAAATATAGAGAATTTTCTGAGCTTCTCAAACATATTTTTTTCAAAAGTGGGCAAACATGTGCAGTTATTTTAAAAAATGACAAACTGCGACTATTTTGAAAAAAAAGTTACCTAAAAAATGGCATTAACTTAAAACTGGTGCACTTTACCAAAATTTCACTGAAGTTCTTTTTGATTGCAAATTTGATTTTACATCGAAAAATAAAGCTGAAAAATTGTTGCGACCAATATTTCGGTTTTTATGAAAAAAATCAGTATTGATTAAAAAAATTCATAACTCGGTCAAAGATTTTTTGCCCATTCTGGAAATTTCTGAAAAGTTGGCATTTTTTGTCCTCTAAAACATATCAAAAATTAAAAAAATTAAAATAGTGTTTTTTTGCAAATCTGTTTTAGTGACAAAAGTTAAATCAAAAATCACAAAAAAATTTTACCGTGTATCATTTTTTTCAGTGTAGTTCATTTCCATACCTTCAACTTTGCCAAAGACACCAAATCGATCAGAAAATTTCTTCAAAAGATACAGATTTTTGAATTTTCATACATCATTTTTGCATGAACAGCTGCCAAATTTGTATAGAAAATTATACGGACAAACTAACGATGCAAAAGGCTTCTTTGGGCATACCGAAGGCACCAAAAAAGTTTCAGTCGGATTAAAAATTACAAAAAATAAAATTCTAAAAAAAGACCGATCTTTAATATCAGAAAAAATGTGTAATTTGACGTTTTTAAATGTGTGAATTCACCACTATTCCATTGTTTCGTCACTTTTTCAAATTGATGTAATACTAAATAAAGAATTAGGTAATATTACAATTTCAAATTTTTGCTGCTTCCAAATTTACACTATTTAAATTCTGGGAGGTAAAATGATTTGCATCAAAGTTTTATCTGAACTAAAAGCAGCCTTTCGTCAATTTTCTAGAAACTGTAGAACATCATAATTGATGTAACATTCGGAAATATTTTTTTGTGTGTAGTATTACATCTTGGAAGGGTACATCTTTTATGTCTAAAAAATGAAATTTTACCTCTGAAAATGTGTAATTTTACCACTTTTCTAGTGTAATATCACTTTTTCAATCTTAATTGAGGTTAAATTTTATCATAAAAATAGGTAAAATTCAACCTTGCAAAATTACACTCTTTTTTATTAAGAAGCTGTCAATATCGAAAGGACCATCTAGGAAGTTTGCAGAACGGTGAAGAGAGAGAGGAGGGAGAAAATATCTACGCAAGCCATGAGCATGAGCATGAGCATGGTTGACTGCCAATGAGCTGCTACTCCGTTATTGACAGATCAGCTGAAGTTAAACAATGAATCAAAAATGATCAGTGGGAGCCAACCATCCGTTCACTGTTTAACCTCTGAAGATCTCTACATTATTAGTCAATACCGGCGCCCTCCAAGAAACCTGCAGTTCAACGAAAGTGAGGAATGTTAGTCCGATAGTTGAAGTTGCAGAATCATCAAGCACATAGTTTTTCGCTATATACTTGTTGATACCGCTTGAGACCGTTGAATCCACAGCATCTCCTTCAAGCATCACGTGATTATTTTTTTGGGTTAGTAGGATAAGGTATTGGCTTTTCGATGCCTCCCGAGCTACGACGCTATGGGGAGGGCTTTCATAACAGACCCGTCGGGGAGCCTTCCGAGCAACGATGCTATGGGAAGGACTTTTTGGTTAAAACACAAAAAAAATAAAACCTCATTTGAAAAATTTAAACACAATCCACCCGACGCCGTGCCTTCCGATCAACGATGATATAGGAAGGGCTTTGAAAATCACAAAAGAAATCACTTTTCACTCCGAATATTTTTTACAACCACGCGCTCCCTTTGTCAATTATGCACTCAGGAGGGAGAAAATTTCTACGCAAGCCATGAGCAAAAAGTATTGACAACCGGAGGGTATTTTTGGAGCAATTGAATTCCAAGAGATCATTGAGAGAAGATCTCAGTGAACTAAAAACAATATCGAGACAAGAAGAGCATCAAGTTTCAAAGAAAGTATCGATAGATGGAGCAATATTGAGATGATCGACAACCAGAGAGTCGACTGTATTTCAATATACTTATTTATTATGCCGTTTTATGTTGCCAATTCTGCTTCGATCGCTGCCAGATTCGAAGGAACTAAACAATGTTTTTGCGGAGTCCTAATCTTCAACGTTTAAACCTAGTTCAAACCAAACCAACCAAGAGTTTATTAAAAATTGAAATCAAGTCATTAATAAATTTTGCTATTATTCATATCAATCTAATAAATTGGAATTCGTTGTTTGGAAAAGAGTTGATTCGATTTAACAAGAATCGATTTTTGGTGTATTGTTCAGATTGACTTATATTTTTTAACATAAAATTATTTTTTAGGTCCTTTTTGGTACTGGGACCTGGTTAGGACCGAGCCGTAGATTGACTTCTATCATTCCCTTTTAAAACCAAACTTTTGCAATTTTACAACTTTCACTCGCAAGCAATAACCTCACTCTCTCCCCGAAAATGATTAATGTCATTACAATTCAGCACCCTCGGAAAAGTCATGAAGCCGTACTGAAGCGCGAAAATGGCTCCCCCATCTATTTGCCGGCATACATATCTCCAGCTAGACACCATCCAGCCCCAATAAATAATTGCGAGGGTTGCCTGAAAGTTTGTAATTACAGGGCGCCAACCCAACCCCTTCTTTCGAGATTCTCTGTAAAGGTGAAGCGCTCTGGTGATAGTTTGCAAACCCCTCGTGACTTTCATCGCTGGGTGCCAATTCCTAAAAGGATGAAAATTTACCTTTCCTAGGGAGAGAGAGCTTTTTTCGTGCTTTCGGGGACGGAATATTTACACGTGTTTGCTCCGCTACACGTGTACGTATATAATTAAGATAAATAGCAATAATAAATCAACGGAAAAAGTTGTTCCTGGCAGATTGCGAAGAGCTGAACCGGTGCTGATAGTGTGGTTTGCAACCTTACTTTTATGATGCTAGGCAAGTGCTGTTAGCATTATTTTGAAATCGTTTTTCATCGTGGCATCCTCGAAGCTTTTAAAAAGCTGACAGGCCATCGTTTTAAAAATATTGCTATATCAAGTGGTCTTTCTAGTACTTTCTAGTTAGAGGTCCGAATTATTCGTTTAGTTTTGGTGAACTGTGGTAATATCTTCGAAGATTTATTCAAAAAAGTGTTTCTTTCTGCTAGCAATGGTCCTTGTGGATTGAACATAGTCAAACTTCTTTTCCTCTTAAAAAACTCACAAGACTACACCACTTTACCTCTTCTGCTTTAGTTGTTGTTCAAAATTCCCTATCATGCTGAGCCCAGTTGGTAAAGTCAGGCCAACAAAAAAAAGTTAGCACACACGACAGAAAAAAAAAACTCATACAATTCATGATGCACGATGTGGTGGTGACCATGAGCACAGTACTCTCAGCTGGCCCCAGGCTGCCTGTTCCGGCCTTTTTTTCCGGAACCCAAACCACCCGGCGACGCATAGTCTGGGGCATGAATTTTGAGCCCCACCACTGACTGCAGGCCATTTCGGAAGTCTCCTTTCGTAGCAACATCAAACCAAAAAAAAAAAATTTTAACGATCCAGTCTACCCCGAAAAATCTCTCTCCCTTTATCGGAAGTGTGAACCAGACAGCAGTCGGTTGGCAGTGTTGCCAGCTTGTACGAGTAAGTGCGAACATTTTCAATTTGGTTTTTGGGCTGTTTGGACCAGCGTTGACGCAGTCAGTAAAGTCGTTAGGGGAAGTAGATTGGCATCGGTGACGATTTCTGGAGCCTTGGTGGAACGAAGGTTGATTGGATTGCCTCGTAGAAACGGGTTTCATGCAATGTGTTCAAAATGCATGGAACTTCAATCGATACATTTGAAAGAAAATGGAAATCGGTTCTGAAAACTTTTTGTTTGTCAAACTTTATATAAAATAATATCAATTGAAACTAGAAAATTTATTATTCAGCAAATTTGATGGAGAGAACAAAGTTCGAAGCGATTATAACTTTCACAATAACCTGCAAATTCTTTAAACAGAGGATTTTTGTTAGTTAGAATTTCAAATGCAAATAATATTTGAATAATTTCCATACAAAGATGAATTTCTTTAAAGAAAGACGGATCTGCACTGATCGTTCCTGAATTTAAGGAGACTGCTATGAAGCGTATGAAAAATGTGTGTTCTGATTTAAAAATTTAATTAAAAAAAAAGGTCTCTTCAAACGTGAAGCTCATATTAGTTAAAATTACCATTTAAGTACCTCGAAACAAATATAAATGAGTTTTACGGCTGATTTCACTTCTCAAATGGTGTGAATCCCATTTCTAAATCGATTTTAAACTCCCTCATCAAAACATCACCAAACTCCCACTGCTATAACCTCCAATGTTAGTAATTATTCACTTTTCCCAAAACCCAATTAAAGGATGCTCAATGTTTCAGAAATTCCCTCTAACCCATTCCCCGTTTCGGGGGCGGAAACCTCCCACGGGAAATTCGACGCGTTCCATGCGTGTGTGTTCGTTTGTAACAAGTATCCGCTTTCACCATGTGTGTTGCCACTTCCTGTACAAACACATCTCCGCGTCGTCGTTCCGGAAGATGCCTCCTTTTAATAAGCATTTCCAGTCAGCCTTGGCAAAAGCTTCCTCTCATTTAGTTTCGATCCATCACAGTTAGAGTTGGGGGAAGGGTTTACAGTAGGGTGGCTCCTTCTATAAGATTCCATTTCATGAACCACCTTCGAACAACATGCCTGTTGTGGTATCGGTTCTGTTGATGGCACCACCATGAACACGCCACCGGATCAATCCATCCATCCGCTCTGCTGAAACCAGCAGAACCTTGCGGAATGCTCCGGGCGCTCGCCACCCACCTTTCGCAGCACACGCAAAGTAATGCGATAAAACGTGGCCGGTAATTAATTTAGGAAATCACGAGTGAGCCCTCAACTTCATCGGTAGAACTGCCACACCAGCATCGTGGTGCGAGTTTCGTTCGATTTGGCAAGATGTTTGTTTTTGTGCTCAGCTGAATTTCGAATTTAGACATCGTTGTGTAACCATTACAAACTTGTTGATTCTGGATGAGTTCATTTAAAACTTATTTGAAGTGGTATTCTAGTGATCTTCATCCGTTTATTTTAAAATCAGTATGTTTTAGTACATGCAATAGCATAGTTTTGGAACTTGGTCGTCAAAAAGACTTAGGAAAATCTTTTTTCTATTTATATTTTCTTCTTTAAACGCATATTTCTATCATTTTTGTAGCAAAAGCTTTTTGCTTCAGGAAATCATTTTTTTTTTCACAATGACTGTTATTAACATCAAATAAACGCATTACAATAGCAATGTTGGGTCGCGGACCCTATTATCGGTAATTATTTATCAACCCCCCGTCGCACGGGGGGGTGAGTACGAAAGAGATGTCAGTGATGGCAACTGACGTCTGCTTGACTTGTTATTGTTTTGAATGTTGATTGTAAATTGTGTGAAATAAATTCGTTCTGTTGCGTTTTGACACCCGTTGAGACTGGTCGTCTCATCGGGACCAAGAAAGTCGTCGTGTTTTATTTTATTGTACCGTCCTCCCAGTGGTGTTTTCGTCCGCCGTCGTAATATTCGTTTCGTTTTCTTGTTCCGGACGTCCCCGCAGTAATGCACAACGTAGGGGACTGGACGATCGGGCCGAACAAGTAGTTAATGCCACAAGTTGCAAAAGACGATTTTTCAGCACGAGTTGTACATTTATCCTACGAGGTTAACCGAGTTGGATAAATACGACGAGTATTAAAAAGATCAAGTTTTGCAACGAGTTGCTTACAGCATTTTTTGCAATTCCGAAAAATGCTTCTTGAATGGAATTCTGTGTCAAAAATTCATGTGTTTAGTTAACTACCTGTTCAAAACAGACAAATATTGAAAAATATTACTTTACGATACTAGTGTTGAAAAGTTTAACTTTTAAGCACCCATTTAAGTGCTGATAAGTAGAACTTTTCAGCACTATTATTGAAAGGTATTAAATTTCAATTCTTTTATTTTTGGTAGGGAAAAGTAGGCCGTTGCGTTTCTCCAAAAGGACAGGAAAAGTTGACAGTTTCTTAGCGGGATTGCAAAAATATTATTTTTGCAATTCCGTCGTGAAACTACTTACTTTTCCTGTCATTCTTGAACGACGAAATAGCCTACTTTTCTGTACCAAAAATAACAGAATCGAATAGCAACACTTTTCAAAATAAATTACTTTTCAGCACTCAAATGGGTGCTGAAAAGTTGAACTTTTCAGCACTTGTTTTGAAAAGTAACACTTTTCAACATTTTTTTGATTTATTGACAAAATACATGAAAATGTGACATAAAATTTTACTCAGTGTGTGTTTTTTGGAATTGCAAAAAATGTTGTATGGAACTCGTTGCAAAATTTGATTTTTTCAGCATTCTTCGTATTTATCCAACTCAGTGAACCTCGTTGGATAAATGTACGACTCGTGCTGAAAAAATCCTCTTTTTGCAACTTGTTGCATAAACTACTACACTCAACCCCCGGTGGTTGGTCTCTTTTTCGTTTGACACTTTTTAGTTTGTACCCCGTTGGTTTGACAAAGTCAAACTAAAAAGTGACGAATTGTCACTTTTTACACGGCCCTCACGCACACTATCAAAACAAAAGTTTGGTAGTGTGTGTGAACTCCGTGTAAAAGGAGTGTCAAACTAAAAAGTGACCCCGATCGTTTGACAACAGTTGGTGTCAAACCATCGGGGTTTGAGTGTATTAGAATCGGGTCTTCCCCGATTGTTTTGGAAAAGAAAGTTGACTTTTTCTTCTAGTAAAAAATATAATTTATTTATTCTCTAAGATTAGTTTTAAAACAAATAAATCAGTTTGATTTTTGTGTGTAAGATATTTTCAAAAAAAAAAAAAAACAAATCAAAGAGTCATTTTAATCTAATATTTTTAGGGAAAATTACAAAAAGGTAAACCATAAAAGTTTAAAATGATACGATTTTTCTATCAGCGAAAATCTTGCCGAGGATAATCATCGTTGACTCATTTAAAAAGCTTACTGAAATTAATTATTGAAGCAAAATACTGTAAAAATTTAGGACTTTCACTTTTGTAGCGCAGTAAGTCAAGTTCACGATTAAAAAAAAATACTGATTCGATTGCCTAAGTGAAATGTTTTCAAGACCTTCGAATATTCGAGTCCAAGCTTTAAAAATGCTCAAAAATGTCTTCAAAATACTTTTTTTTTAATTTAAACTAATATTCATAATTCAGAATACCTTCTGTGCATTTTCACATGATAGTTTTCCAAAAAAAAATATAAAAATACAGTTTTTGATAAAAATACTAAAATTTTCACAAATTTCTTTGTGAGTATTGAATAATGCAAAATGAAGTATGCTTTTAAAGTTTTTTTTAATACCAAAACATTCCCAAAATATCAAATTTAAACAAATTCTTAAGTTTACATAAAATTCATTATGGATATAATATGATGCATTTTATTTTTTGCGTTTGCACTGTTTGTGAGTTTTTGGAATAAATTACTAAAACTTTCACAAAAGACCGTTTTTTTTTTGAAAATACTCAAATTTTCGTAATTTGTATCATGCAATATAGGTTTCAAACGATGCAAAATGTTGTATGCATTTTCACTAATCAAAGTTTTTTTCTACGATACTTAAATATCCACAAAATATCATATTTCATGAAAGTACTCAAATTTTCAAAACTTTGAATACCAGTATTGAACGAAATTCAGCCAAATTTTTGATGCTTTTTCACTTTTTTCGATTTTTGGAATAAAATACTCTTAGTTTCATAAAATTCCTTATTTTATAAAGAAAAACTGTAATATCTCTATTCCCATATAAATACAAAATTATGAAATTAATTATTCTATTAATGCCAACTTATCTTATATGATTTGCAAATAGATTCCGGAGCAGGCATACAATTTTATTTAGAAAGGGCTGTTATTCGTCGGAGAAAATCTATATGAATATTGAGTATTTTACCTTTTTGAAATGTTAGTCTTGGTTCCAACATCTTGAAAATAATTTTTCGAAAAGATCAGAAAACTTCACAAATGTTTCATTTTTATTGAAGTGTTAAAAATGGAACATTTGTGAAGTTTTCTGATCTTTTCGAAAAAATATTTTAAGACTATTATTTTCTGAGATATTATTACAAAAAAAGTTGTTTGGATGAGATTTGAAAACTTAAATTTTCTTGTTTCTTTTTCTATTATGTTTTATCTTTAATTCGCTGTATTTCTGCAACCAGCGGTCCAATCTTCTATAACTCTAAGGCAGTGTTGTAGGAAATTTTGTCAACTTTCGAAAAAGATTATTTTCAGGAATCAACAATCATGGACGTTATTTTAAGAATTCGGGATGTAGAATTTCTCAATTGATTGCAAATTTGATTCAACAAAAATCATCTATTTTTAGATAAAAAAACATTTTTCCAAAAATCATAACTCGATGTTTAAATGTCAGTGTTAAAAGTTGCATATTGTTGTCCCTTTAATCCTTTAAAAATTAATTAAATTGTTTCCTTGTTTTTTCCTCATCAATGCCTACAACTATGCCGAAGATACCAAAACGATCAGAAAATTTCTTCAAAAGATACAGATTTTCGAATATTTACATACCATTTTGGCATGGACAGTAGGGTGCCCAGAATATGGAACTTTTTTTCTCAAAACCTTGCGCCACAAGCTGATTACTTTTCCTTGAGCCTTTTTAGGACTCTGGGTCAAATATGAGCAAAATCGGTCAAATTAAATTGATACTCGAGAGTGACGTTTGTATGGGGAAAAATCGGAAAAAATGTAAATCCCAATTTTCTAACGGTTTTGCCTGCAGAGCGTGCTACTTTCATCCAAATATTCTCAATAGTGAGATTCTTATTGCAAAGGCAACTTTATTGAACATGCCAAAGCTTTTCAGCTTTGGCAGCTATTTATAAATTTGATTTTTAAAGAAATACATTTTTTCGCTAGCATTAGGCTCGAGTATCAAAGGGTTAATTTAACCAATTTCGCTCAAAATTTACTCAGATGCTTAAAATAACCCTCTTAGACAGCTGCCAAAATCAATGAGTTAAAACATCCAATGTTTGTGCTCCTAATAAAATGTGCTGATATGTTTCCCGTTAGGTTAGGAAATTCCTATTTATGTGATGATTGGAGTACAAAACAAATGATTTTCCTAATATATTTGTCGTTGGATTTAATCCAAACACCAATTAATTATGCTGCCCTTAAATATGTTGTTTCTCCAAATAAATATGCTGCTTCTAAATATGTAGTAAAGATAACGAAATTCCATTATCCCACAGTTTATTGTCACTTCCTACGAAGATTTAAGCTCTCCGTTCGTTGTCCTCAAGTCTGCCATCACCATCGAAAAACAAAACCAGCTACACTTAATGTTATCCTAGAAATGGCATACTCTCACAGTATTATTCCACCAGTTCACAAATACTCACCCCCATCGTTGGTGCTTTCACCTTCAAGAAAAAAAAGAAGAGAAAAACACTCACCCTCAAAGCTCAATATTTTTCGCACAGCTCTTAAACCTGCGAGACCTTATCAATCGCTTTCGCACAATCGATGCTACCGTTCGTTGTCGTCCAAACGGAACGAGAACAAAGCATAGTCTCGCACACACACATACGAGGCACACATACAAGCACATTTTCACACGATAAGAAGCGAACCACATTTTCCTTGGTTGAACCACGCACGTGCCCAAAATTATCCTTCGTTTTGATTGCCCCTTTGACATCTGGGCGAAGCTTGCGTGTGTGTGTGTGTGCGTTAAAGCTCACTCGATTGCCCTATCGAGAGACATTTGGTGGAGACGAAGACAGCAATACTTGAACTGTACGAAAAATGATTGTTTTGGGTCCAAAATAGGTGCAGAATAGGTCGAAAATAGGAACATAAGTCGTTTTAATGGCATTTCTCGTTGTGTTAACTTAAAAAGCACCAAAATTAAAATTTCTTAACTTTTCCAACAGTGTATCAAGGCGAAAAACCAGAGTGAAAGTGCCGACAATGATCATTAGCATCGTTTCAAGCAGGGAAGCCGGTGCCAACATATTGTGGCAACCGCTTTTTTTCGTAATCTGGAACGTAGCACCATTTTCCGCCTGACTAGAGTCACCCCCACCCAATAGAAAGAAGCCGCTCTTTAGAAGATGCGGCGATGATTATGGGAAAATGTTGCGGTGTCAATTTTATTCACAAACGCGCTGTCGTTGGCGAAATCGCAGTTTTCTATGTCTATATTGAGGAAATTTTCTGTCAGATTATTCGAGCAGAACCGTCCATTCGACAGAACTTCCCTTAAGGTGATAAATGGAACGCACACACAAAGGGCCATACTTTGCTTCTACTTGAGTGGACCGAGTTTTGGTAGTGAATATTTTAACATAATTTGTTGCCATTAAATTTGAATATAATGCGTTTTCCAATCCACCGACTCATAAAATATTGAATCTTCAAATTGTATTTTGAAAATCTCTAAAAAAAACATTAAAAACTCTAAAAAACTTTTTTTCCTTAGTCAACTTTTCCACTTTCTAACCAAAAAATGAAAATCATGCAAAAAACCAGAAAGTCTGGGCAAGCAATATTCATATCGAACCACCAAACTGGTCATCAATCATTGCTAGCGTCGAAGCCACCGACGATGCATCCTCTTTGCCATGGCCAGTTGCCAGATTGTGGGAGTTGGAGGAGCCTATACCTACTCTTTCTCGTTCCTGTTCGATGATTTGTCGGAAAAGCCCCATCGCAAATGACCCGCGCAACACATGGTTGATGGGTTCTGTCAATTGGCTTTTCTTTTTTTGAGTTGTTTGGTTCGAGAGGTTAGGAGACGGGCAGGGATCGCAGTTTGATCGCGCAAAGTGATTTATGAGAGCAGAGTGTGATTGTTTGAAGTTTTCTAACTTGGATTGGAAAATCATTCCATGGTCTCAAAAAAGACTTCCAAATCAAAAAGTATAATACATTTGAACAATTCTTCCACAAAACGCAGAAAGCGATTTCATTTGTAACTTTTGATTTGGTTTAAGTTTGGTGATGGGCTTATGAGCTAAGAAGTAATGTTGCTTCATTGGTTTGTCCGTAGAAGTATCCATACATTTTGGTTTGTACAAAATTAGCCATCAATTTTTCAAACTTTTATGCTTGCATAAATGCAATTTTCCATAAACATTTAATTTTAAATATTATTAAGAAATTTTAGATTGGTTTTCAATTAATAATTTAGAACAAAAATCAAATTAGTCTCACACAATTTTGGCACGATAAAATGTTTGCACTTTATTCGAAAATCTGTATCATGGATATTTTCTCATCGGTTTCGGTTAATATTTATTTCATGAAGTTTGATTTGAAACAAGACGTGTTTATAGTAGGACCAACATAGTAACCTTATTATAAGTTTCCTTAAACCGGTTCCAGATTAGCAATAGCTGGTCGGCTTCCAAATAGTCAGTTGTTAGTTTTTATAAACATAGCTTTTTTCATTAGAAAAAAAACGAAATCAATAAAATATACGATCTTCTCTAAAAAATATTTTGAAATTTCTAAATTTAGAAACAACAAATATATCATTTTAAAATTTTGTTTAGGCCGATGCAAATATTTAAAAAAGTTTTTGTCCCTCGGCCCTGGCCGAGGTCAAGGGGGGGGGGGCAAAAAATAAAAAAATGTAAAAATTTAAATAACAAGCCATAGTCTTGACATTTAAATGAAAAAAGTGTTTTAAAATGCATTTTACACTAGTTCAGTTGTTTTGCAATCATTAGTTTTCAAAAAATCTAAGATCTGACAAAAACAAAAATTGTATCGAAAAAAAAAGATTTTGCATCGAAAATTTTCAAAAAATCTTAAGATTTTTTAATAAACCCAAACATGCTAAAATAGATTTTAAACGCAGAAGAATGTATTTTAATTTGATTTCAGCTGGTTGCACATGAATTTTCATTGAAATTTTGAATCTTATTGTAAAAATATTTTTTTTGCCCCCTGATTTTTCGGGCCAATTTTGAAGGGGGGGGTGACAAAAACTTTTAAAAATATTTGTACCAGCCTTATTAATTTCAATTTGTCTGCTAGTTTTGAGATAAAGTAAATGGTCCTATTTTGGGCGTACTAAGCAGAGTGCACTTTTAATTTGATATAATCTCAAAGGCTGCTATAGGAACCCTAGCTTATATTATGTGAATAAGTTGGTTTTAAATGCTAGAGCTCGTACTTAATCACATTTTTGATAAAAATATCATTTATCGCGTTATAAGCCCGAAAAACTAAAACATTTTTTGTCCCTATTTTGGGTCTATCGCTTCTAAGATCCGACCTTCAATGTGTATATTTTCGACCTACCTTCTGATTGGTTAAAATCTCGAACTTTTTTGACGTAATGTTCAGCCTCAGCTCGTACAGTACAGCCGCACAAGTTCGGTCGACAAAAATGGTAAATCATTGTGATGTTTTACTGTGTAAATGTGTAAATGTACCGCAAATATATCCTCTCTCCGATATTGACGAAGCAACTTTAATCAGTTATTTTATTGATTTGAATTTCGGAAGACGGCTCTCATTCATGCGCTGAGCGATGAAACTGATATATTTATTGCTTTATTTCTAATTTAGGAGGAAACAATGAATTATTCTTGCCCATCAAAATGAAGATAATGACTGCACGTATCATTCTCAAGTGGCACATTCCTGCCAGGTTTGGCGAAAAGAACAATTTGGGGCAAATACCCTATTTTTCTTTTTTCTGACTATTTTCGATCCCCCTCCCCCACATTTAATTTATGATTAACGCTATAAATTCATTTTATGTAACAGTAGTTTTTTTGTTTTTACGGCCGTTGTAAATATTTTTCAAAGTTTATGTCGCCCCCTTTCAAAACTGGTCCGAAAAATCAGGGGCAAAAAAAAATGTTGCCAAAAACTTAAAATCATGACTCGTAAATTAAATTTCTAGACTTTTTATTTGTTTGCCCCCTCCTTAACTTTGGCTAGAGTCGAGGGACATAAACTTAAAAATATTTGCAATGGCCTAACTGTTCTCCAACAATTTATACATACTGTGAATTACATAAACTCAAAACTAGATGATAGAAACCTTAAATATCCAAATATTGTAACAAGATACAAGAAAGTAGACTTTAATTAAATAAATTGAATGCTTAATTTTTTTTTCATAATATAAGCTTCTAATTAAAAAAAAATCTCAAAGATCATTTGAAGGGATAGTCAATTTTCAAGATTTGAAAACCACTTAATTTCATATCTTTTGTCATATTTTTAAAAATATTTTATCTATTAAATTCAGAAAAAAATTTTTTAATGGAATGCCAGAGTTGCAAAATACGATCAAAATTGGCTTAAATTTTTTTTAAAGTTGTAATGTAATTATTTAATCTTTAAATTTGTGAAATAGGTTTTCATTAATGTATTAACACTCCTCCGTCCAAGCCTCCGAAACCGTTGCTTCGCTAATTTCAACTCGCTCGCATTTGGCCCCATTTCAACCAATCTTGATCGTTCTTGCAGCATTCGAACCGGTAGGATTTCAAGATTCATCTAAAACAAGAACGAACCTGATCTGACCTACCTGCTAGTAACACCGACTAAATCCGTCGAAGCAACTCTTTTTAGGCGCTCGTTTTAGGGAACACACCATGGCCAAATCAACAAGAAGGCATTAAAATTTGAAATCAACCATTCAAATTTAACTAATTTGGGGTCGCTGAACACGAATATGACACTTAGAATATTCCAAAGTATTCAGAAATCCAGAAATCCAAGATGGCGGCCAATATGGCGCCTGTAGTATATTGGGAATATTTATTTGAGGTTGTAATAGTGATTCAACAACTCAAATGTAACTAATTTGGGGTCGCTGAACACGAATATGACACTAAGAATATTCCAAAATATTCAGAAATCCAGAAATCCAAGATGGCGACCAATATGGCGCCTGTAGTATATTGGGAACATATATTTGGAGTGCAATAGTGATTCAACCATTCAAATCTGACTAATTTGAGCTCGCTGAACAAGAATATGACACTTTGAATATCCCAAAGTATTCCGATGTCAAGAATTTCGATATGGCGGCCAAAAAAAATGGCGCCTGTAAAATATTGGAAATATTTATTTGAGGTGTAATAGCCATTCAAACACTCAAATCCAACTAGTTTGGGGTCGCTGAACACGAATATGACACTTTGTATATTCCAAAGTATTCTGAAATTCAGAAATCCAAGATGGCGGCAAATATGGCGCCTGTAGAATTTTGGGAATATTTATTTGAGGGTGTAATAGCCATTCAACCACCCAAATCCAACACCCAAAGTTAAAGAACGAGGGGATAGTCCTCACGAAAAGAAACGTGAGGAAAGTGCTACATTGCGAGAGTATAGTCCTCTCGCGTGTTCATACGTTCATTGGAACAGTTCATCCTATGAGTGGCTTACATGGACAAACGACCGCCACTTAGTCACCGAACCATGGTGGCCCATACGGCAAAGGCACGGTTCAATATGCCGAAGGTCTTGGGTTCGAGTCTCGGTACCGATACTTTTTTTTTGATAGATGAACTTTTTGGGAAAATGAACCATGAGTAAAGTACTCTCGGTAATTTCGGGATTTATCCTCTCCGTCCGCACACAGTACCATTTTACTACCGAATCGTGCTCTTTGTCCTCTCGTATGCCGATGCCTAGTTCTGGGTGAACTAATTTGAAGTCGCCGAACACGAATATGACACTAAGAATATTCCAAAGTATTCAGAAATCCAGAAATCCAAGCTGGCGGCCTATATGGCGTCTGTAGAATTTTGGGAATATTTATATGAGAGTGTTAAAGACAATCAACCACTCAAATCTAACTGATTTGAGGTTGCTGAACATGAATATGACACTTGGTATAATCTAAAGTATTCAGAAATCCAGAAATCCAAGATGGCGGCCAATATGGCGCCTGTAGAATTTTGGGAATATTTATTTGAAGGTGTAATAGCCATTCAACCACTCAAATCTAACTAATTTGGGGTCGCTGAACACGAATATGACACATGGTATATTCCAAAGTATTCAGAAATTCAGAAATCCAAGATGGCGGCCAATATGGCGCCTGTAGTATATTAGGAATATTTATTTGAAGTTGTAATAGTGATTCAACAACTCAAATCTAACTGATTTGAGGTTGCTGAACATGAATATGACACTTGGTATAATCCAAAGTATTCAAAAATCCAGAAATCCAAGATGGCGGCCAATATGGCGCCTATAGAATTTTGGGAATATTTATTTGAGGGTGTAATAGCCATTCAACCACTCCAATCTAACTAATTTGGGGTCGCTGAACACGAATATGACACTTGGTATATTCCAAAGTATTATGAAATTCAGAAATCCAAGATGGCGGCCAATATGGCGCCTGTAGAATTTTGGGAATATTTATTTGAGGGTGTAATAGCCATTCAACCACTCCAATCTAACTAATTTGGGGTCGCTGAACACGAATATGACACTAAAAATATCCCAAAGTATTCAGAAATCTAGAAATCCAAGATGGTTGCCAATATGGCGCCTGTAGTATATTGGGGATATTTATTTGAGGTTGTAATAGGTTGTAATAGTATTCAGAAATCTAGAAATCCAAGATGGTTGCCAATATGGCGCCTGTAGTATATTGGGGATATTTATTTGAGGTTGTAATAGTGATTCAACCACTCAAATCTTACATATTTGGGGTCGCTGAAAATGAATATGACACTTTTTATATTCCAAAGTATTCAGAAATCCAGAAATCCAAGATGGCGGCCAATATGGCGCCTGTAGGATTTTGGGAATATTTATTTGAGGGTGTAATAGCCATTCAACCACTCAAATCTAACTAATTTGGGGTCGCTGAACACGAATATGACACTTGGTATATTCCAAAGTATTATGAAATTCAGAAATCCAAGATGGCGGCCAATATGGCACTTGTAGTATATTGGGAATATTTATTTGAGGTTGTAATAATGATTCAACCACTCAAATGTAACTAACTTGGGGTCGCTGAACATGAATATGACACTTGGTATATTCCAAAGTATTCAGAAATCCAGAAATCCAAGATGGCGGCCAATATGGCGCCAGTAGTATATTGGGAACATATATTTGAGGGTGTAATAGCCATTCAACCACTCAAATCTAACTAATTTGGGGTCGCTGAACACGAATATGACACTTGGTATATTCCAAAGTATTATGAAATTCAGAAATCCAAGATGGCGGCCAATAAAGCGCCTGTAGAATTTTGGGAATATTTATTTGAGGGTGTAATAGCTATTCAACCACTCAAATCCAACTAATTTGAAGTCGCCGAACACGAATATGACACTAAGAATATTCCAAAGCATTCAGAAATCCAGAAATTCAAGCTGGCGGCCTATATGGCGCCTGTAGAATTTTGGGAATATTTATATGAGAGTGTTAAAGACATTCAACCACTCAAATCTCTCTTATTTGGGGTCTCTGAACATGAATATGACACTTGGTATATTCCAAAGTATTATGAAATTCAGAAATCCAAGATGGCGGCCAATATGGCGCCTGAAGTATATTGGGAATATTTATTAGAGGTTGTAATAGTGATTCAACCACTCAAATGTAACTAATTCGGTGTCACTGAACACGAATATGACATTAATAATATCCCAAAGTATTCAGAAATCCAGAAAAAAATAATAAAAATTATTCCCAACATACTACAGGCGCCATATCGGCAGCCATCTTAGATTTCTGGATTTCTGAATACTTTGGGATATTCTAAGTGTCATATTCGTGTTCAGCGACCCCAAATTAGTTACATTTGAGTGGTTGAATCACTATTGAGCAGTTCTCTAGGATTTCGGTCATTCGATTTTTTTTGTATTTTTTAATCCGACTGAAACTTTTTTGGTGCCTTCGGTATGCCCAAAGAAGCCATTTTGCATCATTAGTTTGTCCATATAATTTTCCATACAAATTCGGCAGCTGTCCATACAAAAATGATGTATGAAAATTCAAAAATCTGTATCTTTTGAAGGAATTTTTTGATCGATTTGGTGTCTTCGGCAAAGTTGTAGGTATGGATACGGACTACACTGGAAAAAATAATACACGGTAAAAAAAATTTGGTGATTTTTTTATTTAACTTTTTATCACTAAAACTTGATTTACAAAAAAACACTATTTTTAATTTTTTTTATTTTTTGATATGTTTTAGAAGGCATAAAATGCCAACTTTTCAGAAATTTCCAGGTTGTGCAAAAATCACTGACCGAGTTATGAATTTTTAATCAATACTGATTTTTCAAAAATCGAAATTTTGGTCGTAAAATTTTTCAACTTCATTTTCGATGTAAAATCAAATTTGCAATCAAAAGCACTTTACTGAAATTTTGATAAAGTGCACCGTTTTCAAGTTATAGCCATATTTAAGTGACTTTTTTGAAAATAGTCGCAGTTTTTCATTTTTTTAAATTAGTGCACATGTTTGCCCAGTTTTGAAAAAAATATTTTTGAAAAGCTGAGAAAATTCTCTATATTTTGCTTATTTGGACTTTGTTGATACGACCTTTAGTTGCTGAGATATTGCAATGCAAAGGTTTAAAAACAGGAAAATTGATGTTTTCTAAGTTTCACCCAAACAACCCACCATTTTCTATCGTCAATATCTCAGCAACTAATGGTCCGATTTTCAATGTTAATATATGAAACATTTGTGGAATTTTCCGATCTCTTCGAAAAAATATTTTGGAATTTTCAAATCAAGACTAACATTTCACAAAGGCCAAACATTCAATATTACGCCCTTTTAAAATGTTTCAAAACTGGGCAAACATGTGCACTAATTTAAAAACATGAAAAACTGCGACTATTTTCAAAAAAGTCACTTAAATATGGCTATAACTTGAAAACGGTGCACTTTATCAAAATTTTAGTCAAGTACTTTTTGATTGCAAATTTAATTTTACATCGAAAAATGAAGTTGAAAAATTTTTACGACCAAAATTTCGATTTTTTGAAAAAATCAGTATTGATTAAAAAATTCATAACTCGGTCAGTGATTTTTGCACAACCTGAAATTTCTGAAAAGTTGGCATTTTATGTCTTCTAAAACATATCAAAAAATAAAAATATTAAAAATAGTATTTTTTGTAAATCAAGTTTTAGTGATAAAAGTTAAATAAAAAATCACCAAATTTTTTTACCGTGTATTATTTTTTCCAGTGTAGTCCGTATCCATACCTACAACTTTGCCGAAGACACCAAATCGATCAAAAATTCCTTCAAAAGATACAGATTTTTGAATTTTCATACATCATTTTTGTATGGACAGCTGCCGAATTTGTATGGAAAATTATATGGACAAACTAATGATGCAAAATGGCTTCTTTGGGCATACCGAAGGCACCAAAAAAGTTTCAGCCGGATTAAAAAATACAAAAATTAAAATTGAAGAAAAAAGACCGATTTCGTAGAGAATTGCTCTATTACAACCTCAAATAAATATTTCCAATATACTACCAGCGCCATATTGGCCGCCATCTTGGATTTCTGAATTTCATAATACTTTGGAATATACCAAGTGTCATATTCATGTTCAGCGACCCCAAATAAGATGGATTTGAGTGGTTGAATCACTATTACAGCCTCAAATAAATATCCCCAATATACTACAGGCGCCATATTGGCAACCATCTTGGATTTCTGAATTTCTGAACACTTTGGAATATACCAAGTGTCATATTCCTCATATTCATACCCCAAATAAGATGGATTTGAGTGGTTGAATGGCTTTTACAACCTCAAATAAATATTCCCAATATACTACAGGCGCCATATTGGCAACCATCTTGGATTTCTGGATTTCTGAATACTTTGTGATTTTCTAAGTGTCATATTCGTGTTCAGCGACCTCAAATCAGCTAGATTTGAGTGGTTGAATCACTATTACAACCTCAAATAAATATTCCCAATATACTACAGGCGCCATATTGGCCGCCATCTTGGATTTCTGAATTTCTGAATACTTTGGAATATACCAAGTGTCATATTCATGTTCAGCGACCCCAAATAAGTAAGATTTGAGTGGTTGAATCACTATTACAACCTCAAATAAATATCCCCAATATACTACAGGCGCCATATTGGCAACCATATTGGATTTCTGGATTTCTGAATACTTTTGGATATTCTTAGTGTCATATTCGTGTTCAGTGACCCCAAATTAGTTAGATTTGAGTGGTTGAATGGCTAATACACCCTCATATAAATATTCCCAATATACTACAGGCGCCATATTGGCCGCCATCTTGGATTTCTGGATTTCTGAATACTTTGTGATTTTCTAAGTGTCATATTCTTGTTCAGTGACCTCAAATTAGTTAGATTTGAGTGGTTGAATCACTATTACACCCTCAAATATATGTTCCCAATATACTACAGGCGCCATATTGGTCGCCATCTTGGATTTCTGGATTTCTGAATACTTTGGAATATACCAAGTGTCATATTCGTGTTCAGCGACCTCATATCAGCTAGATTTGAGTGGTTGAATCACTATTACACCCTCAAATATATGTTCCCAATATACTACAGGCGCCATATTGGCCGCCATCTTGGATTTCTGGATTTCTGAATACTTTGTGATTTTCTAAGTGTCATATTCTTGTTCAGCGACCTCAAATTAGTTAGATTTGAGTGGTTGAATCACTATTACACCCTCAAATATATGTTCCCAATATACTACAGGCGCCATATTGGCCGCCATCTTGGATTTCTGGATTTCTGAATACTTTGTGATTTTCTAAGTGTCATATTCGTGTTCAGCGACCCCAAATTAGTTAGATTTGAGTGGTTGAATCACTATTACACCCTCAAATATATGTTCCCAATATACTACAGGCGCCATATTGGCCGCCATCTTGGATTTCTGAATTTCAGAATACTTTGGAATATACAAAGTGTCATATTCGTGTTCAGCGACCCCAAATTAGTTAGATTTGAGTGGTTGAATCACTATTACACCCTCAAATATATGTTCCCAATATACTACAGGCGCCATATTGGCCGCCATCTTGGATTTCTGGATTTCTGAATACTTTGGAATATTATAAGTGTCATATTCGTGTTCAGCGACCCCAAGTTAGTTAAATTTGAATGGTTGATTTCAAATTTTAATGCTTTCTTGTTGATTTGGCCATGGTGTGTTCCCTAAAACGAGCGCCTAAAAAGAGTTGCTTCGACGAATTTAGTCGGTGTTACTAGCAGGTAAGTCGGATCAGGTTCGTTCCTGTTTTAGATGAATCTTGAAATCCTACCGGTTCGAATGCTGCAAGAACGATCAAGATTGGTTGAAATGGAGCCAAATGCGAGCCAGTTGAATTTAGCGAAGCAACTGTTTCGGAGGCTTGGTCGTCCGTGTAAGTGAAATATGCCTTGGACGGAGGAGTGTTAAAAGAAGCATTGCAAATGCCATATTTTTCTGTTTAAGCTTAAATTGAAAAACGTTTGATTTAAGGTCTGTTTTGCAAAATTCAACCTGATTTTTTGCTAGCTATGAACATTTCTTTTTAATCTGCCTGACTTAAAAAGCTGCACAACTGAATAAAAACATGTTCGATTTGTGTCTCGGTCAAAATTGGAAAGAATATTAATAATTCGAAAGATGATTATATATTTAAAAAGAAGAAAATAATTTGTGTTCTTTAAAAATTAAATTTGCTAGGAAATTTAAAATTTTTATTTTCTGTGAATTTTTTGAAAAAAAAATGTGTTTTGAAGTTCTGGAAACCGTGAAATTTGTTTGGCTAAGGATTTGTTAAATTTTATTAAAACCTCTGAATATGTGAAATAATTGAAAACTCATATGAAACTATGGCTATATTATTATAACATATAAAAATTATTGGAAAAAATGCATTTTTGATAATGTTTTAAAAACTCTTATACAAATTTAAGAAAAGTGTTTTATGTTTCTACTATTTTGAAATATGGTATATTTATCAGTTCTGTAATTCAGTAATTGCTATTTTTTATTCCATTTACAGTCCAGACTCGATTATCTGAAGGCCTTGGCGAAATTTCACTTCGGATGATCGAGTCTGTACTGTTGTGGATTTTGAATTTTGAAATTGAAAATAAAAACTTAAAATAGATTAAAAAGAATTTGGCCATCAATTTCAAACTTTTTTTTAATGAATCGGATTACGTTCATTTTAACATTTTTATCAAATCGTTTTATTTTGTGGTTTTATTTTTGAGATCACAGATCGGAATAAGACGTTTGGGGAAAACAAATAATTCATTTATATGTTGAAAATTTTCAACACTCATTTCGCAAATTTTAAGCGATTTATGTACTTTATTTTTGGATGAAACTTTGACTATGCATTCCATATGTCAAAAGAAGCAATTTTGCATTCAATTTCGCAGTTTGGTCTTAGAGGAGTTCGGTTTGTGCTGTCATCGAGTGCGGATCGTCGTGTCTCGCGCGCGTTTATTTTCTGTGTATTTGGGTGTTTTGTTGTAACCAGGCGCTCCATTTTTTAATAATTCAGCCCGGGACTAACCGTGGATCAGTTTTCTGGTGGAATTTTGTGTGTTCTTTTGTTTTATTTCGGATGAATCTGATTTTTTCAAGTGTTTTCCTGTCCATGTTGATGGCTTACACGGCGTCGGTTCGGTTCGGCTTATGTATTGGTGTCGGCGAAGGAGGAAACCGAATACGTCTGGTTGTCTGTATGCGTGTGTGGTTTTGGGATGACATGAAGGTTACAGCAGGTTACATCGTGCGTGGTCGCGATAGTGTGAGTGTGCTGAGTAGTGAAAGGGCAAAAAAAGAGCTGAGCTGCTGTAAAGATGTGATAATTAGGTTTTACGCCGTGACGTCATTTGACAGCTCGTGTGCACTGTTTACATGGTCTTCGTCGATTGTCGACGAATTTTCCCGAACAAAATCGACGACCGCATCGAACTGTGCTAAGTCCTTGTAAACAGTGCACTCCTTCTAACCTCCAAATCGAGTCGGCGTAAAACCTAATGCGATACCCGAATTTTGCGTGAAGAGGGGTTTTTCGGTGTTTCGGAACTTAATGGCCTTTCTTGGTGTTTTCTAAAAATGGTGTCTACGGGGGAAGGCCTCAAAGAAGGCTGAACGGCCGAATGTAAGTGCTGATCCATCAAGCTTCGCATGTGGTTTCGGAAGCCGGTGTGCGTTGGTAGTGTGGAAACCCGGTGGTCGCGTCGAGCGCACGGCAATGTGTACGATTGTCAACACGGATGGCACGTGCTCTTCGTCGTGCTTGTGTGCAACAAGGCTTCGGAATTATGTGTACGGGTGGGGAGAGCGGAACACGAGAACGAGGCAAAGCAGCGATTCTGGCGCTGGTCCGCAGCAGTGGCGGCTCTCTCAATGCCTTTTCTACCATGCGCCGAGGATCACGTGGGTAGTGGTTAAAGATAATGCGGAATTCGGGTGAGATCAGTCTTATTTGTATTGTTATTATGTAGCCCTACGAGTGACAGTGTGTGTGTGCTTGGTAAAGCTTGAACGGATGAGAGAGAGAAAGAGAATCATGTTTACTAGCCAGGGATGCAAGAACGGAGCATTAATCGACGGATAAAAATAATGCCAGAAGTTTTTTTATTTGTTATTATTGAATTAAATGCAATCTCAAATATTGAAACAAATAGAAGGAAACAAAAATGAATTTATGTGCTACATGTATTGTTTTGCTGGTTGCTTCTTCTACATTCAATATAGCGTTAACAAACTTCAGAAATAAGCTTGAACTAACGTGAATTTGGAAATTAAAATGAGATAAAACAGAGATTACTGTAGTTTTCAAACAACTTGCAAATTTTAACGGTTAAGGTCTCGGTGAGTGAGAGAGTGTGGTGTGTAAGAGTTTGTATGAATGAGTTTTTTTTTTTTTTCAATATAAATCAAATTATTTTTCAGGGATTGATTCGATGCTGTTAAACGTTCGCGTCGTGGTCTGTTCTCCCCGCTAAGTAATTTCGTCGTTATCGTTTCGTACCGCCGGTTTGTCGTTATCTTCAAATTGATTAGGACTGATCGAAAAGTTGTTTATTTTTGTTCGGCTTCGATTCGGGCGCATTTGTTTCTGTTGATTATCCAGTCATCCTTATTGTAATCATCGTTTTTATCTATTTGTCGCGCGTGGTTGATTCGACTTGACATTGCTTTTTGAATGTTTTCTCATTTTTCTTAATGGCTGTAACATTTCATGTGTCACATACTGTAAAACGATATAAAAATAATGCGCCTGCAAGTAGACTGCAAACAACTGAACCCTTTTGATTTGATTGTGTGCACATACACATGTAGTATACCACTGCTTTGATCTACTTTTGATATCACGACGAGATTGAAATGATATCGGGAAAAAAAAAAAAAACGGAATCGACGTAACACCTTATAATGTGGCCCTCTTAAACCTTGCGGTTTCGTCAACGGATCCACAGGCGTGTATCGTTCTTTTTGCGACAAGACTCCGCCTCCCGGGTCTCCTAAGTGTGAAGGTATGGGCACGGGGAGAGGGCACCGAATACCTATATTTACACTTAGAATTTTTTGCGTCCGCCCCGGGATTCGAACCGGCGACCTCTGGATTGTGAGTCCAGTGCGCGGTCCGATTGATCCACACAGGCTGAAATGATATCTGCAATTGAAATTAAAACCGTGTTCGTGTGTTTTAATTTCCTGCGTCGCAAAAGAATCTGATTGGTTGATTCAAGGTCAACTAGGTACAATTATCACGGATCGAGGAACTCTATAAAGCTGAGTCAAAAAACCGACGCTTCACTTTAGTTGGAGTGCTTTTACGAAACGGTTTTGCTTTTTTCGAACAGTTTAATTTCGGTGAAAAGTTTAAAGTGGAATTAGTTCTGGTGATTGTGATACTCTTTCTGGAAAAGCAGTAAGTGCACAGGGCAACGATTTTGTAAAGCTTCGCAAATTACAAATGCACTTACTTTCTAGCACTCAAAGCTTTGAAGAAATAGTTTCCCCCTAGAACAAGCAAAGGTTAGGTGAACCCTTTGCGCGTGTCAGGTAAGATCTAAATACAGATCATGAGATTAGGCAGAAATGCAACTTTTGGCCACGTTATAGGTTGCCCATTAACGTGGGTGCAAGTCTCGGGGCAGAAAAGCCGTACATTTCGTCGTTCGACGCTGGGAATGCTTCGTTGGTCAGACTGGTGGATGAAAACCACGACGGGGTCGTGACGAACCGTTTCAACCGCCTTAGTCAACTCCAACGACTCGGAGACGCATCTACTCCGCCCACCCAGTTGACCCCACACGTCCTTTTCGAAGCAATCCCAGAGCTTGGAGGAAGTTCCGAGCTTTCGAGCACGCCAAAAGCTCGCCGGCTGCCCAGCCGATTCTAACCTCGCTTGCCCGACCGAAGGAAGTGCGAGGAACGAGACAAAAGCCTGACAGCAGCAGTACCATCCGTCTCCACCGATTCGAAACAACGTTGGACCGAGCGTCCCCATCAAGAACGTCGCCGTGCGACGGCCACGTGTAAACGTTGGTTCCGCTAGACGCCGCTCGGGGCTGGAAGCCCAAAGCGCGGCGAAGAACGTGTCGACGCCGATCGCTGTGCCACGTGTCCACGGCGGAGTACTGCTAGCCGCCGCTAGAGTGCGGTAGGGTTGCGCGAACGCACCGGAGCTGTTGGATCGCTGATCGTCGCAGTAGGTCCGGACCTAGGAGAATCTACACGCCGTTCAAGAACGCCTGCAAGCAGTTGCTGGTACCAGATTAGTAGGGTAAAGTACAGTGCACGACAATAGGGAATAGTTTTTGCTAGATTTAAGATCTAAACCCCCTTAGTATTAATTTGAGTTCATTTACAACCACAAATAAAAATCCTGGTCTTTTTCGGATTTTGCGTTGCAAAAACGAGGATTAATTCTGCACGCGTTTAACTTAAATATACCTTCTTTCGTTTCGTAATGAACTTTGTTTTTCTTAATAAATTTTGGATTAGAATGCACTCTAACTAATGCGTTCGTTTGTTTTAAAGACTGAGATGAAAGAGTTCGTAAATGTTGTTGACCTTGAGTAAATTTTTGGGATCTTTTGGTTCGACTTTTCGGTTTAGATTACACTAAAACTCGCCTTGAGATCAAGAGCTTCAGGTCGGGCTTCCCTGATTAAAATCCACAAACAACCTCCAACTTTTGGAGTGGCGCTAAAGTTGTTTGCAGGCTAAGCATAAAAAGGTGTTTTAAATCAATTGGATCGTCCAGGGATTGCGCAATGTAACGCTCCTGGTACGTTGTGAAAAGGTTGCGCGTTACATGGCTTAATACTATTCTTTTGCCGCGAAACAAATAAAAATCGGTCGATAATTAAAAATGATTTCTTGTGATCAATGGGATCATCACGATTGAGTGCGTGACGACCGACTCACACAGGATTTTCGTTACCGTTGTCGTCTTTATTGTTACGAGTTCGGGTTCGTTTTCGTCCTAAGTTTGGTTTGCCACGTTTACCGTCGAGTTTGCCACGCAATTTGCATTTTTTTCATTTAATATTAAATTTGTTTTCGCAAATCAAAAGTCCTTCCCACAGCACCAATGCTCGGAAGGCACGCGTTCGATTAAAAGTTTCTGAATAATAAACATTGTATCTTTCCGCAGCCGGCTGCCTAAGATTTTAAAAATTCAACCGATAAACAAATTGCTTATGGTCGCATCACCTACCACAGTGAATCCTGACCTCATACCCATCTTACTAACCCTCAAAACTCATGTGATACTTTGTCGGAGACGCAGTCGATTTGGCGGTCCCATCACTCAAGTATCGGACTAACATTCCCATCCACTTCCCCGTGTCTTACCACTGGTCGTGGCCGGCGTCGGTATTGATCAGCACGATAGGGACCTTTGAAAATTGCGAAGGGGTGATGATTGGTTCCTACTTTTCATCTGTGGTCCACGGAGCAATGATTGGGGGTCCTGGTCAATAACGAAGTAGCAGCTACGGGTAGACACCAATGCTATGCTATGCTAATTTCGCAGTTTGGTCTTAGAAAATGGGCCTGTGAATATTAGAAAATCTGAATTTTGAGAAGGGATTTTTCGATTGAATTAATGTCTTCGGCAATGTTGTAGATTTTGATGACGATTTTAAAGGAATATTCTTTTAACTTTTATCAAGGTTTTTTGGTATATTTTAGGGAACTAAAGCTAGACTTGACTAGATTTTAGAATGGTGCAAAATCTGGTACTGGAGTTTTATTTAAAAATAGATTTTTGGAAAAATAAAATTAGATGATGTCGAAGAAAATTGAAAAAAAATGGTGCAAAATTAAGTTTGAAATCAAAAATGACTCTAAAATGAATTGATGCAGGTTACTGTTTTCAAGTTGAAGACATTTTTAGGTTGATTTTTGCGATTTTTTAAAACACTCCTGCAAAAATATTAATGTTAAAAGTTTCCTGAAAATGTCTATTTTACGGAATATAAGTTTTTTTTCAGTGTCATCTAGTGTTCGGCCAGGTGCCGACTTTGAATTCCCTACGTTGTGTTTTACTTGTCCAAGCGCGTAGAATCTTCCAAATTGATTGAAATAAAACAACTAGTTTGTGGTGACTGCCGAGCCAACCGTCTCGGACGGTGGTCAGCACGCGAAGAGGCAGAATAAAGGTTTATTGTTCTCGATACGGGTACAGAAGTAAACATTCAGGGGACGGACACAAATACCGTCTTGCACGAACATCTAGTTTTCTATCAATTTTCAACTCGTGATGTCTCGGAAACTAGAAAGCCTATATGGAGAGGCGAAATGTTAATCTCAGGGTTCCAATCGAGGTTCCAATCGAGCAACAAGACCATGCAAGAACAAGGTCAAATAATTTTGGGTGGAAAAATAAGATAAATATCATTCACAAACATTGTAAAACTATTGTTTTTAGTAAAATGATAGTTTATGTCAAGTTTGTGCTAGTTCAGTACAAGAAACGTGCCAGCACAAAAAAAAAACCTTAAATTTGAATGACTGTGGGTGTTTAGAATTTCTCCCAGAACATTTCATTTCCCTATGTAGGTCCCTATCGGAAACTATTGGTTCGATTTTCAGTGTAAATCTGTTGTCATTTTCAAAAACTGGGTATGTCTCGGCAACGAAATAATACCAATTTGTAACAACAGTTCAAATCAAAGTAAAATTTAAAACAGTAAAAAAGCTTCATTTAAGGGTGACATTTGAAACATTACTCGTAAAGGACCATCCAAAAACCACGTGGACACTTTGGAGGGGGGGGGGGGGGAGGTGTTGAGATTCCCAAAAAAGTGTCCACATGGATGGTCCCTAAGCTAAATCACAATTACCTACAACTAATTTGTTTTTTCGTCTCTCTCCATTTTTTTCCCAGGCGATATACGACATGCTGGGCGCGTGCTCGTCGAACAAACCGGCCGACTCGGCGGAGGAGCGCGCGAAAAACATCTTCGCCAAGATGGACGAAAATAACGACGGCCAGCTGACGCAGGACGAGTTCCTGAAGGGTTGCCTGCAGGACGAGGAGCTGTCCAAAATGTTGGCACCTTAAGCTTAATGAAAAAAAAACACAAAAAAAAAACTCTCTAATAGATATTATTAGAAAGGTTAGATGGGAGTGTAAGAAGGGAGAGATAGAGAGAGAGAGTTGGAGAGGGGGGAATTTAACGTGAATGACAGTTGTTTGTAGGACCCGAAAATGCTGGCGCGATTTATTCACACACAAAAAAAGGACCGCGTTAGGTAAGCTAATTAACGAGAAGAATGCTAAACTTAATGACAATGGAATGAAATAATCGTAATTTTTCACACAAACGCAAGCAGAAAGAAAGTGGAGAAAGTTGATCTTTTTTGTTTTTTTTTTGTTACAGTCAAAACAAAGGTAAGCAAAAAAGCACACATTCAAAAAGAGCGCAAAATTGCACCACAAACAAAACCAGTAATTAAAGCAAAAAAACATCGTTAAACGTAATTGGGTATTAAACACAGATGCAAGTCGTGCACACGCAAATGTCGAACAAGTTGTGCGAGTGTTGGAAAAAAAAAAGAGAAGAAGAAGCAACTAAGGCAGACAAAATATATGATAATCATTGAGCAGTTCTCTACGGAATCGGTCTTTTTTCTTTAATTTTAATTTTTGTATTTTTTAATCCGGCTGAAACTTTTTTGGTGCCTTCGGTATGCCCAAAGAAGCCATTTTGCATCATTAGTTTGTCCATATAATTTTCCATACAAATTTGGCAGCTGTCCATACAAAAATGATATGTGAAAATTCAAAATCTGTATCTTTTGAAGGAATTTTTGATCGATTTGGTGTCTTCGGCAAAGTTGTAGGTATGGATATGGACTACACTGAAAAAATTGATACACGGTAAAAAAATTTGGTGATTTTTAATTTAACTTTTGTCACTAAAACTTGATTTGCAAAAAAAATTTTTTCATTTTTGATATGTTTTAGAGGACATAAAATGCCAACTTTTCAGAAATTTCCAGAATGGGCAAAAAATCTTTGACCGAGTTATGATTTTTTGAATCAATACAGATTTTTAAAAAAAATCGAAATATTGGTCGCAAAAATTTTTCAACTTCATTTTTCGATGTAAAATCGAATTTGCGATCAAAAAGTACTTTAGTGAAATTTTGATAAAGTGTACCGTTTTTAAGTTATAGCCATTTTAAGTAACTTTTTGAAAATAGTCGCAGTTTTTCATTTTTAAAAATAGTGCCCATGTTTGCCCACTTTTGGAAAAAATATTTTGGAAAGTTGAGAAAATTCTCTATATTTTGCTTTTTCGACTTTGTTGATACGACCCTTAGTTGCTGAGATATTGCCATGCAAATGTTAAAAACAGGAAAATTGATGTTTTCTAAGTCTCACCCAAACAACCCACCATTTTCTAATGTCGATATCTCAGCAACTATAGGTCCGATTTTCAATGTTAATATATGAAACATTCGTGAAATTTTCCGATCTTTTCGAAAAAATACTTTCAAAATTTTAAATCAAGTCTAACATTTCAAATGGGCGTAATATTGAATGTTTGGCCTGTTTGAAATGTTAGTCTTGATTTTGAATTTTGAAAGTATTTTTTCGAAAAGATCGGAAAATTTCACAAATGTTTCATATATTAACATTGTGAATCGGACCTATAGTTGCTGAGATATCGACATTAGAAAATAGTGGGTTGTTTGGGTGAGACTTAGAAAACATCAATTTTCATGTTTTTAACCTTTGCATGGCAATATCTCAGCAACTAAGGGTCGTATCAACAAAGTCCGAAGAAGCAAAATATAGAGAATTTTCTCAGCTTTTCAAAATATATTTTCAATAGTGGGCAAACATGGGCACTATTTTTAAAAATGAAAACTGCGACTATTTTCAAAAAGTTACCTAAAAGGTTATAACTTGAAAATGGTGCACTTTTTCAAAATTCACTAAAGTACTTTTGATTGCAAATTCGATTTTACATCGGAAAATAAAGTTGAAAAATTTTGCGACCAATATTTCGATTTTTGAAAAATCTGTATTGATTCAAAAATCATAACTCGGTCAAAGATTTTTTGCCCATTCTGGAAATTTCTGAAAAGTTGGCATTTTATGTCCTCTAAAACATATCAAAAAATGAAAAAAATTAAAAATAGTGTTTTTTTGCAAATCAAGTTTTAGTGACAAAAAGTTAAATTAAAAATCACCAAATTTTTTTTTATCGTGTATCAATTTTTTTCAGTGTAGTCCATATTCATACCTACAACTTTGCCGAAGACACCAAATCGATCAAAAAATTCCTTCAAAAGATACAGATTTTTGAATTTTCACATATCATTTTTGTATGGACAGCTGCCAAATTTGTATGGAAAATTATATGGACAAACTAATGATGCAAAATGGCTTCTTTGGGCATACCGAAGGCACCAAAAAAGTTTCAGCCGGATTAAAAAATACAAAAAAAATCGAATGACCGAAATCTCAGAGAATTGCTCCATTGGATTAGTTAATTAAAGCAGCAAATAGTCAGAAAGAAAGTAAAGAAAAAACAAACACACAGACACAAAAGGCAAACATAAGCGCAAAAAACCGTGTCATCTAATCATTTTTATAATTAAATTGTAAGCGAAAATACCAGTTGTTAGTGTGTGGAAACATAAGCCGATTTTGAAAAAAAAACAAAGATTTAAAATTTAAAATTTTGCGTGGCAAATCGACCACAGCGTTGCTTCTTTCCCCGTTTTCTGCCCCTTTTGAAAAGTCCACGTGTGTGTCCCTTTTCCTTAGTAGTAAAGCAAAATCCATAACAAAAAAGTTGCCGCAAAAAAAAAAAAAAAATGCTGACAAAAAGGGTGACGAAGGGTGGAATGAGCCTTCACCCCCCGCGCACTCGAGGACAAGCGAATGATTAACAAAACACGTTTACAACAAGTAACTTAACTTAAGTCTCCCAACCTCTACTTTCTCGTTATGCATTCGGGTTTCTACCGCATTTAAGTGTGTATATTTTTAAGACGACACATCTTTTTCCCCCCAATTTCTACCGTGAGTATTTTTCTCTCTTTTTCTATAATTAACAAAAAGAAGAATCAATAACACATTAAGCGTAACAAAATGTAACGATTTCATTCCATTTGAGCGGTTTTCATCACAGTTTCACAATCATTACTTTGCATAAGCGTGGAAATACACAAAAAAACTCACACATACTGGCACAATCCAAGCATTGCAAACGTACAAAAAAAATCGCGTGTATTAAAGAAAACGGGAGCAAAAAAAAACGTTTTCTAACCCGAAATTTTCACATTCTTTCGCGGTAGGTAGGTTCATTGAGCTTTCTTCTTCGACGACGAAAAGTAAGCTCGAGTTAGCAATGAAAAGCGGGGTCTTTCTTTGTGTGGGAGAAGGTTGAAAGGTGATTTTCTATGGATATTTTTCTTACTTTTTCGTACAGTTGCTTTGCTAAAGGCATGATTGGGCATAATACTATGGGATTTTGCTGAATAAATTTGCAATATTAATGCACTTTTTCGACCATCTTGAAAGATTCTTTAACTGAATAACACAACTCAATGAAATTTTGGTTGTTTTCTGATTCAAAATATTTCCCTTGCACATCGATCCACCGTGATAGGCTTTCGTGAAACATTTCATCAGCAGTGGTGTCATTTTTTTTTCAATGGAGGTCTGTATTTCGTTGGAGAAAAGTCTGTATTTGGTCTGTATCTGTATCAATTTTGGGACTTATGAAGGGCTATTTAACATATTTTTTTTACTAAAACATTGTTAAGAGCATGTTGAAGTGATCAGTATAAGAGCTATTTGCGATTTTTTTTAAATAAGTGTCTGTAAAATTCTGATTTCTCTGTATATCTGGCATGCTGCTTGGCTGCTTCACAGGAGAATTTTGTATCTGCCGCAAGAAAGTCGGTTCACGTTACAGGTTTGACCGCTACGGCAGTAAAATGAATGGTTTCAATTGATTTCACCAACGTGAGTTAAGTCAGATGTTTAAAACAATTAATCGGTAAATGTCAACCGAACATGGCTGACATTAGGATAAAAAGAGTCGATCTTCGTGAAACACTTCATCGAAATTCCATGAACAAATATAAATTTCACAAGAGTTTTGTTTTGTTTATTCGCATTCGCATAGAGATGGTGATCTTAGCGGGTTGCAGACTGGATTTCGTCATGTTTATGTGATGATTGTCAATCCATTAACGTGAAATAATTGGAAACATTTTATCAGTCCTTTTTGACAACCAACATCAGTCTGATAATTCGACTTGAGCGATTAAATTAGGTTCGGTCGGTTTTCCAGCTGTCAAAAAAATAGTTAGTTCGAAATTCGGATTTTCAATAGAAATTTCACCTGTTTTCATTTTCTGTAGGGTTGTTTGAAATTTCAAACTGAATCGAAAAACGTTTTATGTTGCATTTAGCTTTTTGAAAATAATATGTACGTTCTTGAAGCGTTTTGCCTTCCTCACCTTACTGAGGAAAGGCTATAAAATCACTCGGAAAATGAACTTTTCAATTAGACCTCCTAGACCTACCTTCATTTGTACACATCGAATCAGAATTACCAGTTGAGCAAATGTCAGTGTGTTTGGCTGTATGTAGACATGTGTACCAAATCAATATCACTAGAATATCTCGTCACAGGCTCAACCGATTTTGGCCGGAATGGTTTTAATCGATCCGTCTTAACTTCCCCTAAGTTGCTATTTAAATTCATGCAGTTTTATCATGTATTTAAAAAGTTATGTTAAGAAAACTGTTTCATATCAAATTAAAATTATGGTAAAAAGGGTGGTTTTTTCATGAAACCATCACATGTTACATATTTTTAGAAAGCATATGAGAAGACCTTTTAGGTGGAGTAAGAATTTTCAAGATCTGACGTACCTATCTTAAATTACAAACAGTTTAAACAATGGTCTGAATTCACATAACCTCAACTGGTCGGGTCTGATCGCCACGAAAAAGCCGTGTAGAGGGATGCCATTTTCCTCAAAGGCCTTGTCTGTATAATCTTGACAAAAAGTCTGTAGGTAGTCTGTTTTTTTACTCATCGCTTATTTTCATTAGGACCTCTTAAGTGATGCGAGATCCATAAACATGTGGACACTTTAGGGGGATTGGAATCACTATAAATGAGAGGAAGGCACCAACCACCTAAAGGTGGATTAATTAACGTTTTTTCGATTCAGTTTAGCATATTAAACCCAACAGAAAAGAATTTGGCGCACGGTAAGAAATCTTGTGAGCATATCCGGTTACTCTATGTGTCGAATTCCTAAACATTGAAATGTTTCCAAAATCGTCAACATTTTTCCGATTTCGAAAAACACTGTTGCCGATTTTGAAAACATTTTCATCGAAATAGAGAAAAAAACTGGAGTTACCGGATATACTAACAATATTTCTATCCGTGTGAAACCCACCTTACCTTATCTGATCTATATGCCTTGACCGCAAGCGCCTTTTTGACGTTTCGGTGTTTGCACGCAACAAAAACCAAAGTTTATTGTTTTGCTAACCATTTTGTACACTGTTTTGTAATTTATCTGAATTTATACGGTGGACAAATAGAATGACAGTGTGACAATCCGCAAGATTAAAATTTGGTGTCACAAGTGTCAACATTGCAACATAATTCACGTATTGCTCAAGGTATGTAGATTAGATAAGGTAAGGCGGGATTTCCCAGCTGTCAAAAAAGTTTTTCACTATTCCGTCTTAGTTTATCTCATCTACATACCTTGCGTATTGCTTCAATTTTGACAGCACATTTCGCTTTGAAATCTTTCAGGACAAAGTTGAAATTCGTCAAAATATTTGGTAAAGTTGGCCGTTGAAATATTTCATTGATTTTTCTCCAAAACCGTAATATTAAGGTGGTTTTAGACTATGGCAAACAAACAAACTCGCACTTTTTCGCGTTTGACAGTTTGCCAAACTCGCAAACAAGACAAAATGTATGCAATTTTTTTAAACAAATGTTGACAAACAACGCAGACAAACTAACAAACTGTCAAAATGTGCGAGTTTGTTTGTTTGGTTGCCGTAGTCTAATATCTCCTTTACACTTCCACACATTTGAAGGCTTATTTTGAACATTTCAGTGGTAAGTTTTTGGTGAAAACTTTTGCTAAGACCGACCCTTCTTTGTAAAATGTCAGCCTGATACGGACCATTAAATTTGTGCGAAGAAATGTTTCCAAAAATTCGCATAAACTGTTAGTTTAACAATACGACTCAAATGATGAAGATGGGAAAATGTTCTTAGCATGCAATTCCATCGGACAAGCTTTGCTAAGTTGGTAAATTAGTGAAAATCGGCCATTTGGATGATATTGGACCGAATCTCTAGTTAAAATAGAGTGCAAAATTATAGTAATTGAATTTTCTTTGTGAACCATTTCACGAATATCCGCAAAAGATGTTGAGATCATCATTTCAACTTAGAACAAAACCCAACCCCTGGCGGGCAGATTGATTTAGGACATTTAAAACCAGGGGACAAACTGGTCTTTGACAACAATACACCTGATGCTGGGTCGGGGAAAACCCCATATTTTTCTTTGCCCTCCCTTCCCTGGGGGAGGGTCTTGTCACGCCTAATCCGTCACTGACGGCCACGTGGACCAGCCGGTTTGCGCTGGCTTTTTCTTTGTTTTGTCGCCCCTTGAAGGAAAGGTGAAAATGAAACCGCCCCGAAATAAATCACCGTTTGATTTATTTGTAGGCTTTTGGATGTTTGGCTTTCGGTCGCTTTGTGTTTTGTTTCTTAAGAAATACAGATTCAGTTCGGGTTTGTAGATTTTTTGCTTCAAACTCGATTGAAGGTCATAAGAAATCTGACCTTTTTAGCACAGCACTAACGCCTGACTAAGCAGGAAAAATACTTTTATGTCGCATGCCTTCGCATGCTTCATTGCCACCGATAGCTCTGAGAACGTCATATCCCACAAAGCTCATGAAAAGTGCTTGGATGTAGACATTTTGCTCGTGTTAAACCCAAATCTATGGGGCTTGAGATCAGGGATGCCAGATACACAGATTTGTCTGTGTTTCACAGACTTTTGAGCTTGTGCCAGACATTTTTTGAGGTACACAGACATTTAAAAAACTTCATTGAATTAATATTTTGTAATCTTTTTCATCGAAACTTATTTCGTTAGACTTCAAATGCTTAAAAACGCGATTTCTGATGGATTTCAATGACTGTGAATTGATATATTTGAATTTTAGACAAATGCACAGACATACACAGACTTTTTTACAGACATTTCAAAAAACCAAGTGGCATCCCTGCTTGAGATAGAACCACTCTAAGAAATCATTATTTTTTGTTTTGTTTGAAATGTTTCACAACCCTGCCTTGACGTTGTCGACTCCGTGCGTCATTTGCTTGAAATATTTCATCTTATTCACAATAACAAATCGCGTTAAGTTCAGCGTATTTCGCACAGTGCAACGCCCCTCAAGTACGAAATAATCACTTTGCCTCGCCAAAGAACATCGTCTTTGTCGCCGGAGTGCCCTCCAGGGTGTCCCCGATGCCAGCCAGCCATGAATATTTCATTTTCCGCAGATTAAATGAGTGGGGAGTGGGGATCCATTTTCCGAATTTCGCCTGACCCGATCTTTTTCTCGGGACAAAAAAAAATCCGACGAAAGAAAAAAAAAGACAAATCACTTCCCACGGAAGCTGGCGCTGATTCGGGGCAGCAATTACGCGATGCCCGAAACAAAGGTTTTCGGGGTCTCCTGAATCGGCAATGATGGCCCCGGGACGGGTCCAATTGCGACATCGGACACGCGGAAAATTGTGAATTATGACGAGGGTGGGGAGTGAGTGACGGGAATGGTTTCTCCAGCATCAATTTAGGTTGCGAGGCGGAAAAATTGCGAGTTTTCCGTTTCGAGTTTTCGTCCGAGCGGGGAACTAATCCTATTAACAATTCCATTTGGATTGTTTCGATTGGAATTTGATTAGAAATGGTATAATTTCATCTTTTTCGCTGCAATCTCTCACGAGGAAAGACCCCTCTTTTATTTTCGCGTCGTTTGGTTTGTCGAAGCCATAATTTATTCTCACGTTCCCATCTTCAACATTTGATCGATTTGTGATGAAATGTTTAGTTCGTCGATTTTGACAGCGGTTTGACATCTGTCATAACAAAATTAAATCGCGTTTGAAATTTGATCAACAACATTTATCTACTAGAGCCGTATTGTTAAATATACAATTTTTCTTAGATTTGTTGAAATATTTCATGGCTCAAAAATTAGAAGCACTTGTCAAACTGACATTTGGCACGGAAAAGTTGATCTCCGTCAAACCGAAATGGCATGCGAAAAGTGTTTTAAAACTGAGCCGTGTTGTTAAACCTACAATTTTGAGGGATTTTTTTGAAACATTTCATCGGTAAATTTTATCATGTCATGTCGGTGAAAAGTTTGGCCAGGATCGACAATTTTATCGCCAAACGTCAGCCTGACATGTACCATTAAATTTGTACGATGAAATGTTTCCAAAAAATCCACCAAAATTGTATGTTTAATAGTACAACTTCGATCGACTTGTGGTGAAATGTTTTATCTGTCAATTATGACAGCTTACAGCGGTTTGACAAACGTCACAACAAAGTTGAATAGCGTTTGGCATTTGATCGAAAACAATTTACGAACCACCCACTAGAGCCGTTATGTTAAATTTACAATTTGGCTAGATTTTTTTTTTTTTGAAATATTTCATCGCACAAAATTTAGTTGCATAAGTCAAGCTGACATTTGGCACGGACAAATTGCACCTGCCAAAACATTCACCGATATGGCATGTGAAAAGTTTCTAAAACTGAAAACTGATCGATGAGACGTTCCAAAAAAAATCCGCCAAAATTGTTAGTTTAATAATACGTCTCAAGGAGCTTTCGCTATGGAAAACAAACAAACATACAACAAGTTGGCCTTTCTGCAAACAAATGTTGACGAACAAACAACGCAGACAAACTGTCAAAATGTGCGAGTTTGTTTGTTTGTTTGCCGTAGTCTAATAACTCCTTCAGATGTTGAAGATGGGAACGCGACTTTTGTTTGAACAAAACATTGAAATATTTCAAAAGAATGTCAATTGAAATATTCCAACCTTGTACCATCCACTGGGCCATATTGTTAAACTGATAATTTCGATAAATGTTTTGAAATGTTTCATCGGTTAATCCAAGAAAATTATCATTTTGACAATACGGTTCTGAAGTAAAAATTGATTTTAAAATTTCGTAGCAATTTTGTTCAAATACAAAGTTAAATCAGTATTATCTAAAGTTTTAATTTTCAGATAAATGATTTAATCAATCGATAAAAATATTTCAGTTGAATTTTCTCGTTCATTCAATCAAACATTTACAATAATTAACCAATTTGCAAATCATGCGCTGCATTTTTGTATATAAGTTTAAAACTACTAGAAAAAAGAGTGTATATTTTCACCCAACATAGTTTAGCAAACTTTTCGATCGATTTTACGTTTTCTCCAGCGCCCCCCTTTTTGGACGGGTTTTCTCTGCGCGATCCAATTTTCTACCTAGAACACTCTCAAACAACTGATATTAAGTTAAGCGAAAGATGAAAAATATATTAAGCAAAAGAGAGCAAAGAAAGAAAATTAAGATTTAAAACGTAAATCGCACACTGTTCATATATAAAAAAAACGCAAAAATACAACAAACAACTACTAAATGTAAAACCATTTTTGCACAAAACAAACTTTAACATGTGTTTAGCACAACAAAAGAGAAATAATGGGAGGAAGAGAAGGAAAATATGGTAATTGAAATTTATAGAACAAAGTCTAACAACTCAAAACTATTAGAAAAACAAAACAAACACGCTAAAAGCTGTTGAAGGATCACAAACCGTAAAAGCACACAAACACACACTCACAACAAAGAGAAAGTCATTTAAAGTATCGCCTCTATCGATCTTTTCAAGAAAGTGGATGTTGATATAGCCTATATTCTATGATACAAAAAAACTAAAAAAAAAATGCAAGCGCACTCACAGGAACCAGAAAAAAACGAGTCGAAAAAATCTGCATAAAACTTTGCACGAAAACCCATTCACTTTCACACATAAACAAACAAAAAATCCTTCCTTTCGTTTTCAATTATGTCCTCAGAGAGCAAAACGCAAACAATGATAACGAATTTTTGAAAAATCCCGCGCTTTATTACCAAAAAAAGAGAGAAAAAAACACCAAAAAAATGAACATACCTTTGACAAATTGAAAAAAACACATTTAAAAATGCAAAACAAGAAAGAAAAAAAAACAAAATCAAATTAATGTTAAACAGAACATAAAACAAGAAAAAAAAGTCCTTTGAGAAAAACAAAAACAAACAAACATTCTGGCTGTTTATGGCTTATGAGAAGAGAAAACAAAACAAAAGAGAGAAAAACAAATACATGTAGTCAATACAAAGTGACAGTGACAGTGCGGTGCGCGCGTTTTGTTTTTGGTCGAGAAAGTGGGGTTTCCCTTTTTCCCAACCTCATCGCACGCAGAATCTTGAACGTTAGGGTGAGAGAGTGAAAAGATAATAATTTCGAAGAAAATTTTACATCTTTTGGGGTCGTGTTTAAACACCGTCCGAATGGGCGGGAAAAGCAAGGGAAAAAAGTACACAATTTATTGTCTGTTGTGATTATTATTATTGTTAGCATTTTGTTCGATGGCCACTTTGAGCGGCGAACGGACGTGGCCAAGGGGGCTTTTCCGGACCAAAGGGGCGTGGGCGTGGGGGAAATGGAATTCAATTTTCCACTTGAACGGTGCTGGCCCCTGCGACAGATGGTTCTGTGTTGCTTTTTTGCGATTGTGGAAAGTGAGGACGGAGGCAGGGCAGGGTTACCAGTTTTCGTTGAAACTTTTGGAAATCGAGGAAATTTTCGCTTGTTTAAACAGGGATGGAATTGTTTGCATGCGAAAAGTTTCCTTCGGGAAGGACTTGGCTCAGTTGTAATTATCGGAATGTTGCGTTGGGTAAATGTTGGTTTTTGTTTAGTTGAAGGAGAAATTCAAGTATTCGTATAACTGAATTGTATCGGCTTAAAACGATTTATTTGAAACACTTATTTTCCCAGGTTGCCATAACAGGTAAGTAAAGTAATTATAGTGAGGGCGATCGAGTTCCGAATATTTGTGAAGATAAAAATCATAAAAAGAATTAGTCACTATGAGAAATTTTCCTCCAAACAGAACATGATTTTCAAACATTAATGTAGTGCATTGCTAAAAAATGAATTATATTTGGATTAATTTGGGTGAAAGTAAAGTAAAAAAAGGGGACAAGAGAAGATATCGAACAATCAATTAAAACTATGACCTAACTAAGAAGTACTAATCAGCTTCGATTACATAACATAACATAACATAACATAACAATAGTTCAACCCTTCAAAGGTTCAATTAACTTACATTTTGAGCACTGAAATTTAATTAATATTGGACACGGTGTGTTTCATAGAACAAACATAAGCTGAAAAATTCGGCATGTCAGCTATTTGGCCCTATGAAAGAATGGCTCTTTTCTGACCTTTTGCGAGATATACTGAAAATTTTATTTGGGGGACTATCTATTAAATTTATATCTCCAGTAAAATCGCTTTAAAATCAAATTTCTTATGAATATGCTTATGGAGACTCTAACTAACATATTTGACTAATATTCAACATCCAATAAAAAGTTTTTAAACTAAATTCTTTGAAATATTCTCATATATATATAGTGTTCAGTGTTCTTCCATCAAAAGACGACAGAATTTTTTTTTGCCACGAAAATACAGCAACACACTACCTGGATACAAGTTTGAGTATTAAACAGTGTCACACATTGATTATATTATATAGTAGCTGTTTATTACCGAATAGGTTACTAACATTATTTTTAACTGATCAATTACACTGAACAAAATCTCTGAACAAGTTTCTCAAAAATGAAACAGTTTTGGTGCAATACTAGTAAAGATATGCCCAATTTTTTAAAATAATAATAGTCTTTCTTCAGAATATTTAAATTTAATTCCCTTTCACATGATGCACACCGGGCATGTTGTCAGGAAAGAGTCCTTCTTTCGGGGTACCAAATATCATCATCTTTTTATCATTCAGAATTTGAAACTTTTGATCAAATATCATTTTATTCAACAGCTAAATGAAAAAAAAAAGCCAATAATACAATCGATAATCTTATCGACGATAACGAAGGTTAAATCATTTTAAATATATTTCTTAAGAAGATTCAATCCAACCAATTCATGTTTAGTTTGCAAAGCTTTCACACAGAACATATTTTTTTGATATTATAGCAAGTTTCAAAGTATTTTTTATAATACTAAAATTTTCATAACTCAGGATACAAATATTAAACGAAGCAAAATTGTGTTTTCATTTTACTTTATTAAAGTTTTTTTCTGTAAAGTACTAAAATGTTCACAAAAGACCATATTTTTCAAAAATGCTCAAATTTTCAAAATTCCTAATATGGGATCAATTGAAGGGAAATTTGAAATCAATTCTTATTTCACAAATTATTTTTTTCAAAAATGCTCAATACTACTGCAGGTTTATTTTTGTTCTTCAAAAAAACCGGTTTTGGAAGAAAATTTTAATACTTCATTAACTTTATTAAATTATTTCTTGTAAAATACTCGGATTTACAAAAAATGATGTATTTTTTCTAAAATAATCAAATTTTTATAATTTGCTACATGGGTATCAAACGATGTGATTTTTTTTTTCGTTAGAGATTTGTTTTTAAACTGCTCCAATTTGCACAAACTTCAAAATTTTAATGTAAATAGAAATCTAAGGATCTGAAAATAATTTGAAATGCATTTTCCTGCGTTTTAAATAATATTTATCATATTTGAGATCGACCAACAATTTATTTTGTTAAATTTCGTGAAATAAAATACAGCAAATTTTTTTTTCAGCAAAAAAAAAATATTACGCGATTACTTTGTTATTTCTAAAACTAAAGATTACAAAACAACTGAGCAGGTGCGAAATAAAATTTAAAACACTTTTTTTTTATTCAAATGTTAAAACCATTCAATTATTTTTTTTTGTTTTCGCCCTTCAACTTAAAAAAATATTTGCCCAAATGAAAAATACTGTATTTTGACACATACAATATTCATTAAAATTGAGTATTTTACAAAAAATAAAACTAAGTACATGCCAAATTTCGATTTGTTTGATGCCTTTGTTGTAAATTATACAAATTTGAGTGTTCTAAAAAACAAACAGATTTTTTTTATTGAAAACTGAGCATTGTAAATTGATCAAAGTGTTTAATTTCAATACCTTTAAAACAGATTAAAAAATCAAGTTTGTATTCGTGCCAACCCTTGTCACTCAAGCTGATTTATCTGTTTGTAACTTCTTAAGTATTTTCGAAACAATTCGGTAATTTGTGGAAATTTTAGTATTTTACAAAAAAAAACTATGGAGGAATGTCGCTTCGTTTGATATCCATATTATACAAATTTTAGTATTTTCATAAAACATTTCGTAGAAATTTCATTAGGGCCGAAAAAAAAAATAAAATATAAGATTTAATTTACAAACCAAGGTTTCAAAATTTGGATGGAGAAAGTGTTTTAAAATGCATTTTACATTAGTCCAATTGTTTTCTAATCATTGGTTTTCAAATTATCGATGTATTGACAGATTGTTTTCTCGAAAAAAAAAATGTTTGGTGAACTATATACTAGTATTTTCTTCACATGCTGAACATGATTACAAACGCAGGAAAATACATATTAAATGGCTTTTAGTTGATTAACCTTTGATTTCATTAAAAAATTTAAGTTTTTCGAAAAAAAAAATTTTTGATGGTGAGGGGTGCAACGGAACATTATTTAGAAAAGATATTTAACAAAATACGGTATTTTATGAATGTTTTGTGTCAATTTAATTTAAAGCTTACTACATTATCAAAAAGTATATTCTTTGTGAAAAATTAAAAAAGTTTAAGAATGGATTGAGCCAATTGTAAAAGATTTTAAATATGAGTTATCCTGCGTTATCGTCGATTAGATTAACGTTTTCGTTCCGACGACGCTAGACGTTAGATGCTTATATAATCAACGATAATTTTATCAGTTAACATCCTTGCAATACAAGAAATCACGATTTTTGAAAACGTCGAAAAGTTAAAGCAAAGCAGTCATTACTCGTGTTAGAGTTGATTTTGAAAATTTTAATAATTATATTTACAGGAATGATCAAACAATGTGAAATGTTGTTATTTTTTTTTTGTAAAAAAGATAATCGGTCTTATAATTGTTGAAATGTCTTCATTTGTTTATTGGACACTATTTTTTGAAAACTTATTTTAATGTTTTTTTTTTCTCTCAAAGCAATAAGTCCAAACATCAATTTGTCAAAAATATTTGGTTCATTCCAGGTCAACTGGGTACACTTTCACCGATTTGGACCAAGCTTGGAAGGAACGTTCATCTATCGATAGTTAACAGAAATTCCAAGTTTGGTGCTGATTGGACCATCCCTTTGTTTTTGGCACGCCCTCTTTTTTGAAGACGACTTCAAAAAATCTTTTTTCCTTTTTAATCATAACTTTGAAACTCTTTGAGCAAAATACTTTGTACAGGTTGCAATCTATAGAAAATTGTCCAAGAAATGAGATAAAATTAAAGTTTTAACCCTTAATTGCTCCCTTATATTATATTTTAACGTTTTAAGTATTTATAATATGAAATTCAGTTTTAACCATATTTTTACTTTTTTTTATATTATCACCATCGTGTTCCCCGGACAATGTTACATAAAAATTTATGTAACCCTCATACTAAAATGAACCATTGGGGAGATTCAGTGATTTTACTGAAAATAGTTTGATTTTGCACTGCATTCGGAAGTATATGGTGTACTTTTCAACAAAAAGGGATGAATCCTGCATAGTTCGGTTTTTAGATGTGAGAAACTTATTTCGGATTTGAATTCAAAGGACAGAGTGCTGTGCAAAATCAAACTTTTTTCAGTAAAATCTAGAGCGTCCAATTTTCCGCGGTTACAAATTTCCCGGAAAACGGGAAATTTTCAGCCAATTTCCCGGAAATTCCCGGGAAATTCTAAATTTATTGAAAATTGTTAAGGTCTTGGTTTTAATTAATATTAGGCAACAAAATTATATAGAACATCAACACTAATGGTTTAAATAAGTGTGAAGATCAATTAACAGCTTGACTGCATGTAAAAGATCATTCAACTACAAGAAAATGTATTTTGGTATTTTTTGATGAGTATTTTTAAACATGCCTCTGTGACCAGTTTATTGAAATGAGAAAAAAACATGCAGAAATTATGTTTTTCATAATTTGAAAAAATGGTAAAACTTTTTAGTGTTGGTTTTACTCCAAACAACCCAATGTTTTCAAATATTTGAGCAAGCTTTGAATATATTCTTGCACGTAAAAATATCAATTTTAATTTGGAGGTAAGGAGTTAATATTGTTTTGATTAAATTACATCAATCTGTTGAAAGCTTACCTAATTGTAATAATTTAATACTTATTAAGCAAGATCTATTCCCAGTTGCCTTAAACATTAATATTATCAGAAATAATTCTGATGTCATAAATTCTGATAATCTGATTAATAACACTACTCGACAAAACAAAACTTGTGTCAAGGGATTGACGATACCTCATCGGTTCCTCAGAGAAAAGGCATCCCCGAATCCGATGCAATCGACAGAATTTGATTTTATGTCCACGTGGACTGACGAGAAGCTGGTAACAAAAAAATCGAACAATTTAAAAAAAACGCGTCTCCTCCCAACCATATGAGCCATCTACAAAATATGGAGGCGCTGGTGCATAGCCATTTTTTTATCAACGGAAACAACCAATACAAATGTATAAAAATGTCTGGGGTCCAGCTAGCATTTTTGTACGATTATAAAAATAAATATTAAAAGTTTAAAATTAAAATATTTGAAAACATTTTTTTAAATATATTTGTTTACTAAAATTTTATGTTTCTCAAAGGTCTATGGGTACTTCGGGATGTCCATGGTCATCCAAGGACTCCTGGAGTTAAGATCTACGAGTCTACCGCCGTAACAAGCAAGAGGTCGTCGGATTTTGACCCCGATTATGTGCGTATAGCATCAGTGGATATGGTAGACTACTATATGAATGTAATGGGATGTACATGGTCATCCAAGGACTCCCTGGAGTTAAGATCTACGAGTCTACCGCCGTAACAAGCAAGAGGTCGTCGGATTTTGACCCGGATCATGTGCGTATAGCATCAGTGGATATGGTAGACTACTATATGAATGTAATGGGATGTACATGGTCATCCAAGGACTCTGAAAGATCTACGAGTCTACCGCCGTAACAGCAAGAGGTCGTCGGATTTTGACCCCGATTATGTGGTCATCCAGGACTTTCTGGAGATCTACGAGTCGCCGGGTCAGAGTCGTCGTGACCCCGATCATGTGCAGCATGTGGTGGTAGACTACTATATGAATGTAATGGGATTCCATGGTCATCCGGACTCCTGAGTTAAGATCTGCGAGCTGCCGCCAACAGCAAGAGGTCGACGGATTCCCGATTATGTGCGTATCAGTCGGTGACATTGATATGAATGTAATGGGATGTCCATGGTCATTTAAGCACTCTAAGATCTGGAGTCTACCGCCGTAACAGCGAGGTCGTCGGCTTGACCCCGATCACGTGGCATGGTAGACTACTATATGAATGTAATGGGATGTACGTCATCAGGATTCCTGGAGTTGATCGTCTGTCGCCGTAACAAACAAGAGGTCATCGGCTTGACCGGATCATGTGCGTATAGCATCAGGATATGGTAGACTACTATATAAATGTGTTGAGCTCCCTGGAGTTAAGATCTACGAGTCTACCGCCGTAACAAAAAAGAGGTCGCCGTTTGGCTAAAGTGGTAAGCAAGGACTTTTGTTCATCGTTCAAACTTAAATATTTCGATAACTTTACATCGATTGTAGATCTTAACTCCAGGGAGTCCTTGGATGACCATGTACATCCCATTACATTCATATAGTAGTCTACCATATCCACTGGTGCTATACGCACATGATCCGGGGTCAAAACCGACGACCTCTTGCTTGTTACGGCGGTAGACTGTAGATCTTAACTCCAGGGAGTCCTGGATGACCATGGATCCCATTACATTCATATAGTAGTCTACCATATCCACTGGTGCTATACGCACATAATCCGGGGTCAAAATCCGACGACCTCTTGCTTGTTACGGCGGTAGACTCGTAGATCTTAACTCCAGGGAGTCCTTGGATGACCATGTACATCCCATTACATTCATAGTAGTCTACCATATCCACTGATGCTATACTCACATGATCCGGGGTCAAAATCCGACGACCTCTTGCTTGTTACGGCGGTAGACTCATAGATCTTAACTCCAGGGAGTCCTTGGATGACCATGGACATCCCATTACATTCATATAGTAGTCTACCATATCCACTGATGCTATACTCACATGATCCGGGGTCAAAATCCGACGACCTCTTGCTTGTTACGGCGCTAGACTCATAGATCTTAACTCCAGGGAGTCCTTGGATGACCATGGACATCCCATTACATTCATATAGTAGTCTACCATATCCACTGATGCTATACTCACATGATACGGGGTCAAAATCCGACGACCTCTTGCTTGTTACGGCGGTAGACTCGTAGATCTTAACTCCAGGGAGTCCTTGGATGACCACATAATCCGGGGTCAAAATCCGACGACCTCTTGCTTGTTACGGCGGTAGACTCGTAGATCTTAACTCCAGGGAGTCCTTGGATGACCATGGACATCCCAACACATTCACATAGTAGTCTACCATATCCACTGATGCTATACGCACATAATCCGGGGTCAAAATCCGACGACCTCTTGCTTGTTACGGCGGTAGACTCGTAGATCTTAACTCCAGGGAGTACTTGGATTACCATGGACATCCCGAAGTACCCATAGACCTTTGAGAAACATAAAATTTTAGTAAACAAATATATTTAAAAAAAATGTTTTTCAAATATTTTAATTTTAAACTTTTAATATTTATTTTTATAATCGTACAAAAATGCTAGCTGTGGACCCCGAACTTGACAACTTTTTTATACATTTGTATTGGTTGTTTCCGTTGTACTAAAGGAAATGGCTATGCACCAGGCGCTCCATATTTTGGTAGATGGCTCATATGGTTGGGAGGAGACGCAAGTTTTTTTAAATTGTTCGATTTTTATGTTAAAAAATTTACCAGCTTCTCGTCAGTCCGCGTGGACATAAAATCAAATTCTGTCGATTGCATCGGATTCGGGGATGCCTTTTCTCTGAGGAACCGATGAGATATCGTCAATCCCTTGACACAAGTTTTGTTTTGTCGAGTAGTGTAATATATAAACCAAACAATACATTTAATTTAACAAAGTCATGTTGAGTTTGTTCATTTATTATTTTTTCAGAGCATTTTCAAAAAAATTCAAATGTTCAAGAAATGTATACTTCCGCTTGAATTCCGGGAATTCCCGGGAAATTTACAATTTTCCCGGGAAACGGGAAATATTTTTTTTCGGGAAATCCCGGGATCGGTTCATCGATAGATGAACGTTCCCTCCAAGTTTGGTCCAAATCGGTGAAAGTCGAGTCCAAAAGTGTACCCAGTTGACCTGGAATGACCCATTTTTATTTTGAAGTTTCCGATCAGATTGGTTGGTTATGACTTCTATTGGTAAAAGAGTATTTTTTTATATAACCAAATCAAAAACCATAAAATAAATATTTTTTTTAGAAGGTTATATTTAAATAGATAGAGGAGTTTTATTTTTGCGTCTACAGAAAAATTAACACAATTTTAATACGATTGATTTGAAATTGTGTATTGTAAAATTTTATCTAATGTTTTATAGCTTCTAATTTTATAAAAAAAGTAATTCCCATAATCTGCAAAAAGTTAAATATAGATTGAATTAAATTAAGTTGAATTGAAAAAAGGAATCTATTAAAGGCGATGCATCGTTAACTCCACCCTTAATCAATCACCACCCACACCCCATCCCGGCATCGGCATCTTCGTCGCGAGTTAATTGAATCTGGCTGGTGTTGCGTCTTTCCAATCCCCGACGGTCTCCCGTGTCCACACTTGATCATCTTGCTTCCTTCTTTTTCCCCAGCAGCAGCTAACTGCCTGCAACCGACTCCGTGAGCTGGTTTAATTTCATTATATTGTATTGATAACCCATGCGGGGGAAGTGGGGGGTTTGGGTTAGGAAGAGACCCCCGGTTTGGCATGACCCATCTCAATAAAAAAAAGTACTCTGTTTGAACCAGGGTGGTGGTTATCTGATGCTGTAGGGTGGTTCAAAGTTGGTTTAATTATTGCAATGTGTAAACATTTTGATTATTTTTTCCAATGAAAAAAAAAAACCAGCATTAATGCTTTCAGAAATTGCAGACACCATCCGCTTTGCGATTACGAGGATGGAATTTAATTTCTAATTAATCAAATTATGGGTTTTGTGTTTTATCATCCCGAGGATTAAGCACACCCACTTTATGGCTCTCTGCGTATGTGAAGAGAGAGATAGAGATGGGCTAACCCAGATAATTGATTCTGATGGACCTTTGGAGGCGAAGTGAGTTGAACATGTACCACATTACTGGAGTTACGTGACCGAGCTACGTTGGCAAATTTAAACGATAAAATAATCTTAAATTCAATGCAAGGCACCTGCCTATCCTAAAGCTAAAAAAGTTTTTAGTTATGTATAAGATTTTGATAAGATTTTCATTTTCAATTTTGAATTTATTACATTAGTAAATTGAAATCAAATGTTTCAAATAAATTGGAAAGGCACTATTTAAATTTGATCATGATGAAACCTACAAAACAAACAACTCACAGTTTTGACATCATTTTACCAAAATCAGAAAAGTTGGTCCATCAACAAACCTTCATTTCAGAGAGCCATCGCAGTTGATGCGAATAAAACTTTATTATTTTACTTGTTTCATCATTACAACGCAGATGAGCGGCAAAATAAAAACAAATTTTACCTTCCTGCTCAAATTTCTGACATGACACAAGATGGAAGTCTGCACTTCTTGAGCACTCCCACCCACCACTCTTCGGTGGGGGAAAAGAAACTTGCACTCGAAACGACTCGAAAAAAAGAAAACAAAGAAGGAAAACCTATTTTCCCTACACCCAAGATTCCTTTTTTTTCCTGCTCCGCGGCCAAGCTCTGGAAAGGAAATTCAATTACTATCGCGCAAGGGGTACTTGGAAGGTCGTTTGTTTTTTTCTCTCTGATCCTGTTTTGTGTAACGCAGTCACAGAAAATGAAAAGCCCATCTAGGAGGGAGTCTCCACTTCCAACGGGTGGGAGAGGTTGTGCAAAATGAGGCGGTATTGTTCTCAAATTAGATTTTAAATTGATGAAATTGAAAATGCAATTTTATGTTGAAACAATCGAGATGCTGAGCCTTTGGAGCGGGGAGTTGCGATTTTGGAAAAACAGGTTATGACAGGAAATTACCGATATGAAAATCGATAAAACGGGAAAAATGTTTGGTTATAACTCATAAAGGGGCTTACTGTCCAGATCAACGACCGTTTCGAAAATGATTGCAATTGCGTGCAAGTTTGCATGCGAGAACAATAGTTGACCTAATCGAGCTACAATTTCTTTTTACATTTGTCCTAATGACGTTGATTGAATTTGTTATTTAAGTCAAATTATTTCAAGAAGTCGTTTGCTTAGTATAAATTTTTTTGGTGAATGTTTTTAAAGTGTTGTTTTTACTGTAAAGTGAATTGATAGTGTTTTAAAAACCAAGCATTAAGGTTCGATTCGTTTCAAAAGTTTATTGTTAATGTGTTTATTGTTAATGTTGACAGCATAACAAATTTGCAAATTATATTTTTATTTGTGTTATTCTTGTTTTGAGTTTTGACTTTTGAGTTCCAATATCTAATGATGGATCTGAATGATAAAAAAAAAACTTAAAGAATTTCAACCATTTGAAGTTTCACAGAATTAGTGTTTTTTTTTTTTTTTTTTTTTTTTATGTTATAATCAGTACACATATATATTCAAAGTAATCAAAATATTCATAGATATTCACTTGTGAGCAACTTACAATTTTCTCACTATTATGTGACATTTAATTGCAGAAAAGTGTTATTTGATAATATACAGAATTCAATACCTCTTTTGTACTTCTTGCATACCAGAGGTCATCCTAAAATATGCAATAAGGTCTGGTTATCATTTTCAATATGACCCTCTACAACCTAATCTCGCCTTTAGACGGGCTTCGATCTATAAAATCGCCAAAAATCAATTTGCCAACCGATTTTTGATCATAAAAAAGCATTGGAAAGAAGGACTCTTAAAATTCTAGAAAATTTCAGGGTTGGAATTTTAACTTGTTTTATGTGACTTTGCCAACGTTTTTAAAAATGTCATTTTTTTAGGGGTTAGCTTTGGCTGTGTTTTACTAACATTTCCTATATTTTCAGTAAAAAGAAGTATGCAGTACTTTTGTAGTGCCCCAGACCATGCCTCTACGCGTTTTTTGCAATTTAAATGATGATGGTGCCATTTTATAGGAGAAAATGTGAAAAACATGCAAAAAATTAAAAAAGTAACTGTAAAACCGTGAAAAAATTAAGTAGGCAAAATGTAATTTAATAAGGTGGTAGAATATGCCAAATACTACCAAAAACAAACATAAACTGAACAAGATAAATGCAAATTGAAATACTAAAAATGAAACAAGAAAAACATAAAACAAGAGAAGTTAAGTTTTTCGTGGAACAAAAGTTGCTCAAAAGGACCTCCTAAACACGGGAAAAATAAATATTTTCGAAAAAAATTGAAATGTAGAGGGTTAAATGGAAAATTTAAGAAAATTAAACACATATATAACATACATATATAAAAAAAAAACATAAATACATTTTTATATTTTCAATTTTTGCATTTTTCGATTTTATTTTAAAATTTTACATTTTCAAAAACTTATGATAAAAAGTTTTCAATGGATAACTTTTTTGTCTTCCAAAAAACTTTTTTTTAATAAAATTTTAAAACTTTAGCTTGTCTTTTCAGTTTTTGAAATACAGTCCGGACTCGATAATTCGAAGTTTCGATCATCCGAAGGTTTGTATGAGACTTTGGATAATCGAATCATAACCAAACAATTTTTTTTCTTCTTTTTAATTTGATTACTGTTACCCTCAAATTCTAGTTCTGTGATCCAATTTTTAGTCAAAATTTGATATTTGATTGCTTTTAAATTAAAAAAAAATATTTTTCAATATGTTTTTTCCGCCGTTTTTCTGCCATCTTGGATTTTAAAATTCTTAATCATTTAAGAGTAGTTTATAGATCATACTTAAGCTAAACCATCATAAATAAAATAACGAAAAAATCAATTTTACACAAAAAAAAGTAAAAAAAAAGTTTAAATGATATTATTTTTTTTCAAAAATCAATATTTATTCAAACAGGCTCAAAAGTTGCGAATTTTTGTTCCCTAAAACATATTCCCTTTTACTTTTTTTCTGATAATCCTGATAATTCAACAATACCAATAACTTTGTCGAAGACACTAAATTGATAAAAAAAAAATCGAACAGATTTCCGAATATTTAAGTACCCTTCTTGTAAGGACAGTTGCCAACATTGTATGGAGACTTGTTTGGGTGAACCAATGACACAAAATATCTTCTTTGGTCATAGGGAAGGCCCTCACAAAGTTTTAGCCAAATCAAACATTTCAAATAAAATCTATTTCCGGTTTTGGGAGAGAATCGCTCATAAGATAAAATTTTAGGCTACTAAAAAAATAAAAATCATAGAAAAATGCGAATTTTTAGGAATCTTCTCTACTAAAGTGAGAGAGTTTAGAACGGTGAAAAATCTGTTTTTTCATATTATGAATTACTTAGGTTGTTTTTCGGCTCAGCAGTCAGAGACAAAATTCAAAAACTTGTAGTTTTTTCTTCGGAGCTCCGTGTTCGTTGTTGATCGAAGATCTAGCTGTTTTGGCGCTCCAGAACACACCTTTTGATGCTACCTTCCCTGACAAATGCAGCTTTAGCTGAAAAGCCCCCGGACATGAAAACTGTATTTTCTAATCCCCTGAAGAAGACCGCATATCGCGTCGAAACGTCGGAATAAAGAAAAAACTACAAGTTTTTGAATCTTATCTCTGACTGCTGAGCCGAAAAACAACCTAATTGTGTAATACAGTCGAGAACAACGCTTCATTATGAATTACAGAAAAAAAATTTGGTGAGAAAATCTCAAATCTTTCAAAATAACATTTTAATGGGACACTCCAGAAATAACGAGAAACCCTTTTGTAAATTATCAGGCATTTACACATTAAATCAAAAAAGTGTAAGGTCAATTTCGATTGCAAATTAGATTCTACATTTAAAAATGATTTTGATATTTTGTTGACAATATTTTTGTTTTTTTTTATAAATAATTTTTTTTTTTTCAAAAATGTTTTATTCTGGCACCGAAATTTGCAGCAATCCTTAGTTTCTTATAAAAAATAAAAAAAAATTAAAAATATGTTTTTTATTTATCCACGTATCTATTTTATTTAAAAAATGGCGAAATAAATTCCAACAATTTGGCTTGAGACATACAATTGAACAGAAGATTCCTTTTTGTGGCACAGATTTTCTAATTTTGTGATGCCTATTTTGAATGACCAGCCCTTAAAACTATATGGAGACTTCAAGGGAAAAACTAATGATACAAAATTGCTACATTTAACAGAGCCAAAGTTTCATCCAAATAAAAAAAAAACTAAATTGAAAATCTTGAGAGACATTTTTTAGAGTTTATGGTGTTTCAGAACTGCCAGATTGTTTATAAATTTATTCTGTTAGGCTTTCCTACTCAAAAGCATGAATCATCAAATGATAGTTTTTTTCTATCACTTATTTACAAGCATTTAATACCTACTTGTTTTTATTCATTCCATATCAAAATACTGATCGAATTTGGGTTGTTTTAGAGCAATAGTATATTTTTTAAACTGATTTGATATTCTTTTGTTTTTGAGCATAACGAATAATATTTCTATGAGTTTATGTACAAAAAGAAATGATTCGTTTTTTGGAAAAAAGCGGTTTTTTCCAGAACATATCTAAAGTGATCTGCTTTCATATTAACCTTATAAATTTTGAGAACTAAACTAACTTAATCTTCCCAAAAAAACTTTTGGAAAAAATGAAAATTTGATCTTGATTTTTTCGCCAAGTTTGAAAGACATTTGTTGATCGGTTTTACCGATCTGTTAAAAGAATGTTTTGTTGATTTTGCCATAATTAAAATCGAAAACATCTTCTTTCAGCCTGTGTTTAAACAAATCCAAATTTTATCACTCTCTCACTCGTCCTTGTTCTGAAATCCAAAAGTCGCCTCCTCCTTCAGCCCTCCGTTGTTCCTCGCTGAAATCCATCGCTCAAACACGCCTTCGTCTTTCTACGCCACGAATCCAGCGGCTGTAAAACAATGCAAACATTGTTGTGCTGAAATCCAGGCCAGCTGCTGCAAAACAATGTGGTTCACACCGCCGCTGTGTGTGTATGCGGGTGTGTCCTCCGGAGCGGAAATTTGATTAGATTGGTGCATTTCATAAAACAACAATGGAGACAATTAAAATGCTTCTTTTCTTCGTCTTCTTCTTTCTTCATCACAGCCTAAGAGAAGCAGAGTCCACTCACTTCCTGCTCAAAGAAGGTGTGCCGCTCGGGTGTTTGTGACGTAGTTCACCCCTCCATCCCCTATCCACCGCACAGGCCATCAAGCCAGCAGAATTCTGTAGCTTGTTTCCCGTTTTCAAGGTAAGTCCCTTCTCACAAAATACAACAAGACAACCAGGAGGAATTTTCTCTTTTAATTAAGGATTTTTTCTTCTTCTCCCTCTTCTTTGCAGAACGCGAAAGTTTCACTTCCTCTTCTTTTCCTTCGTCGTCGTCCCCGGTCATCGTCTTGGACTTGTATCCTCTAATTGGGACCCCCGAGCAAACACAAGTCACCAATATCACCGCCTACAATCCAGGCATCTAGCAAGTCCACGAGAGGAGGGGAGGGCTAGTTGGGGCAACGTGAGCAAGTAACGTAGCAGTTAAGGCAGTAAGCGCAAACACAAACACACAACCACACACACAGAATGGGCAAGCAAAACAGTAAACTGAAGCCGGAAGTGCTGGAAGATCTCAAGCAGAACACAGAGTTTTCAGGTGAGTGAGGGGACGGGATTTTTTTCTATGTGGTTATACTTTCGCGATTGATGGAAGGGCATTCGGGGGATCAAATCAAACTTTTTTCTAAATTTAATTCAAATCAATACAAATAACATGAAATATTCAATCAAATAGTTTATATGTTATTTTACCTTATTGTGTAGGTCTAATTATCCAGAATTTCTTTGAAGGCTATTAAAGTATGACCTTCAATATTATATTTCAAAGGTCGTCCGATGATAGGTCACTTGATGGATCTGGACATCACCTTCAGACAAATATTAATTCCGCCAGCAAATCTAACACTTTTAAGATTTACTTTTGATATTAGATCTTTAACTGACCAAAGGGATTTCAGGTCAGAACGCGTTTGACGTATAAATTAGACCACCGTAAACATTTGTAATTATGTATAACTCAGGACTCCAGCAACCAACTTCAACCAAACTTCGGGACAATGCACATAATGGTCAGTAGCGTGGTTCACGTTTCTATGAAAAAGACAAAAGTTGTTATTTTGTTCCACCGGAAATTCCTATCGTCTCAGAAACTCCCGAAATTTGGATTTGATAAGAGCTCCAGTTTTAATTTGAAATAGATTTGATTTATTTTCCAAAGAAAACTGTCTTTTTACATTATAAGATTTTCGCCGATCTGACTTATAGTACATAGGTTTGAATCAGAACAACTTGTAGAACATACCAACAAGCTTGGAAGTGACCTTAAAGATACAGATACTTTTAGATGGTGGCTGGCCCTTCAAAAGCCACCATCTAAAAGTATCTATAAAGGGTCACTTAGCTTGTTGGTATGTTCACAAAGTTGTTCCTCAGTTCAAAACCTATCTCCTACTATAAGAATCAAGTCATTTAATCGATTTATAAAAAAATTCCTAATACAATGTAAAAGATAGTTTTCCATGGAAAATAAATCAAAATCCCATATAAATTTCAAATTAAAACTGGAGCTCCTAGACCTTACCAAATGGGCTCAAATTTTCAGGAGTGCTTCTGGGGACATAAAAGAACGAAATTCCGGTTGATGCAAGACAAAATAACAACTTTTGTCTTTTTCATAGAAACGTGAACCACGCTAATGGTCAGCCAAACAAAACTTGTTTGTTATTGTTTACATTGCGTGCTCTCGTATTTGTTTAGTCAAGGTCAAACATTAAAACGCGTTTCTCTCAGAACGTCGAAATGGCAGGTGCGACAAGATTGCATGACGACAACGATGTGAGCAATTGGAGCCTAACATTTCAAAAGGGCACATAACTTTTGTAGTGTATCCCTTTCCCTCAAATGATAGTTTACATAAGGTGTGAAAGGGACACACTCTTGTCTACAAAAGTTATGTGCCCTAATGAAATGGCAAGCACGAATTCTTTGCGAAATCGGCCGATTTCGCCCTTTTTTTGTATTTTTCGGAAAAGTTGTAGTTATTGTTGAGGACTATTGAGAAAAATAGGTACCGTAAAACGGGATGACTTTGATAGCCGGGGTGACTTTGATAGGTTTGCGATTTTTCCGCAAAATGAAGAGTACAATTAAAATCCGTAAGGAATGGTTCAGAAACATACTGACCGTGGTAGAGTAGTGTTCAAAGTACCTCATGAAGAACTTTTCATAAATTTTTGAAAAGTTTATAAAGTTAGTTAACTATAGTTAAGAAAATGTGGATGAAAGTCATTATTTTAAACTTCTCAAAGAGTCATGATTTTCTCAATGAACATGATTTTTAATCGGAAAACGGAATGCATTTTAGGATTCTTTGGACAATTTTCCACTAGGAGAAGGTTAAATAAGTTTGTAAATAATAAATAATATGTGTTTTTGAAACACAATTAAAATAATCTCCAAATTTATAGGCAAATTCAGTTGAACAAATTTCATGTAAAATGTGAAAACTTGTGATTCGTGCTTCGAATTCAGTATAAAATGCAATATAAATCGATAATTTTATAAACAAAACTATTTTTAACAAATTTCAGGCAAAATTCCTACTTTTTAACAATTTTACCTAAAATTTATATGTATTTTGTTAAAAAGCTTATAAACTTAGTTAACTTAATATAACCATTGATTTTTTTTTTCTTACAAACTATATCAGCTACTTTAGTGATGATACATTTAACGTACAAATAAAGTTTGAATATCTTAAATATGATTTTAACAAGAAAAACTATGACTATCAAAGTCACCCCGGAATTAAAACCAAGAATTTTTAACGTAACTATTTTTGTAAACACTATTGAAAAAACTTTTTTTCCAAAATAGTGCATGGACTTTGTGTGGCCTACCCCAGTACATGTTTTAAAAATAATAATCTTGAGAAAAACCTTACCTGTTGGAAAATATTCTAAAAACAAATTGAAATCCTATCAAAGTCACCCCGGTTTACGGTACACGGAAAAATGCTGTTTTTTTTATTAACATATTTTTTCACAAAAACTCAATTTTCCAAAATACGTATTTCTGAATTTTCGAGATTTTTTGATATGTTTTAGGGGACAAAACCCCGCAACTTTTGAGAAGTATGGTCAAAAAATCTGCCGCCAAGTTAGGCCGTTGCAAATATTTTTAGAAGTTTATGTCCCTCGACTCTGGTCGGGGTCAAGGGTGGGGGCAAAAAAAAAAAGAAATAACAAGCCTTGGTCTCTATATTTAAATGAAAAAGTGTGTTAAAGTGCTTTTTACACCTGCCCAGTTGTTTTGCAATCATTTGTTTTCAAAATGTCGAAGTTTTGAAGAGATTTTTTTTCGCCGAAAAAAAACTTTTTGGACATTGGAATTCCACGAAAAATTGAAAATATTTTTTATCGGATCTAGACATGCTAAATATGATTTTAAGTGCAGGAAAATGCTTTTCTAATTGTTGGGGACATTGAAACAGTTGGTTAAACTTCTTATTCCTTAAAAATTTTGAAGTTTTAAAAAAAAAATTTTGCCCCCTGATTTTTCGAACCAATTTTGAAATATTTGCAACGGCCTTATGAAATTTTGAAAAAAAGGTAATTTTTGTGAAAAAAATCAAAATTTACACACAAAAAAAGACCTAATTTTTTTATGTAAAATTAAATTTGCAATCGAAAAATAGCTCAGAGATTTTTTTGATAAAGGTCTCCGTTTTCAAGATATAGCCACCGAAAGTTTGATTTCAGCGAAATTTTTGCAGTTTATCAATTTTTAAAAATAGTGACCATGAGTGACCATTTCTATTTTTTTTTTAAGTTCAGGAAATTTGCTATGAAATTGTCTAAGAGACATCGATGATTCGACCTCTGGTTGCTGAGATACAGCTGCTTAAAGAAAAGTAAACCTGAAAATTTAAGTTTTCTATGTCTCACTGAAACAACCCAATCAAAATCAAACCATCCACATTAACGACCCCCGGGTCTTTTGTGGTCTCTATTGCAAGTTTCGGCTCTCACCATTCTCTAATGTCAATATCTCTGCAACTAATGGTCCGATTTCCAATGTTAAAACATGAAACATTCGTGAAATTTTCCGATCTTTTCGAAAACAATATTTTGTTTTTTTGAATCAAATCTAACATTTCAAAAGCGCCAAACATTCAATATTACGCCCTTTTGAAATGTTAGTCGATTGCCTGAAGAAAGGCCCTATGAGTATGCTTTGATCTCGTTTCTCCTGGCTGCCACGTGATCACTGGGTGTGGCAGAGACGAATTTTTACAGTTTCAATTTTTCCAAAAATAACAATTTTTAACAAAAATTCATAACTCGGCGGCAGATTTTTTTACCATACTACTAGATCAAAAGTTGCGGGTTTTTTGTCCCCTAAAACATATAAAAAAATCTCGAAAATTAAAAAATTACGTATTTTGGGAAATGGAGTTTTTGTGAAAAAAATGATAATTAAAAAATCCGAGTACCTATTTTTTGCTCAATACACTCAACCCCCGGTGTTTGGTCACTTTTTCGTTTGAAACTTTTTTAGTTTGTACCCCTTTGGTTGGTCAAAGTCGAAATAAAAAGTGACGAACTGTAACTTTTAACACGGCACTCACGCACACTATCAAAACAAAGTAGAACTTGTTTTGAAATGTGTTTTTATTCGATTCTGTTATTTTTGGTACAGAAAAGTAGGCTATTTCGTCGTTCAAGAATGACAGGAAAAGTAAATAGTTTCACGACGGAATTGCAAAAAGTATTTTTCAGCAGCCATATCAGTGCTGAAAACTTCAACTTGTATCAAAAATTAATATTTTTTACAATATGTTTTGAAGATTGACTTACAGTCATCCCACATATTTGGAACACCCACAAATTCGGAACACTTTTGTGGTAATTTGTCAATAGAATGCAAAATGCAACTTTTCTGCCGACCCTGCTATTTTTAAGGCCTTTATTTGGACATTTTCTTGCTATTTCACTAGTAAAAGTAGTACTTTTTGAACAAAAAACTTCATTTCAAGACTATTTTATCCAGATCATCAAAACACTGCCTCCAAATTGCCTGTTCCATGATCGTGGGATGTTATTTTGCCTCCCACAATTATGGAACAGCTGTATTTAACTGATATTTTCACAAAAAAGTTATCAGACCATTTATAAAACATTACTAAGCATGAGTTTTATTGGTTTCGGAGTGCGAAGTCATTATTTTGTAAAAAGTACGTACTCCTGGAGAGAATAAAAAGTTTGTTTACATCGTAAGAAAAAAGAGTTCCGAATTTGTGGATTTCAAGGGTCAATGTTTTTCTTTGAAAACATGATATAAAACGTTAAAATGTACAGCCGGTGTATACATCAATCGAAAGATCGCAAGAAAAGCTTTCTCATGAAGGTAAAAGCAATTCATTATGTTCAATTATCGATTTTATATGATTTGTTGAACATTGGCCGATCTGTAAACTGTTCCGAATATGAGGGATGAGTGTATCTTGTCGGATAATAACATTCAATCGAAGATTGCTGAACATTATTGAACCACAATTTATATCTGTCATATGTTCAAACGTTTCTCTCCCGTTGTCGGTTTTCCACACTTTGGGACTAAAAATCTAAATTGAAAGCACGAATAGCTTTGGCTCATTACGGGGGGAAGGTCGTCAACATGTGTTTGCATGTGAAAAAGCTTTCTTTTTTTTCTCCCAACCCCACCCGAGGGCAAATCTCAACAATTCTGTAGATGTGACGCCCCTGATGCCAAAAGCTATTTTTCTCGACGTTCACGTATGGGTTGGCTGCTTCTCCAGAGCCATTCTTCTCGTTCAAAACACAACACAAGTGTGAAATAAAGCCATATGGCCTTTATGATGTTTATTTTTCCGACTCTGGAAACACACACACACAGAAAAAAAACAAACCCACACAAACGCACCCTCCCCCCCCCCTGGAGGAGAAAAGCTTTGAAATTGTTGGGATTTTTTTTTCCTTTTGATGTTTGTTCTGGCAGAGCTTCTCCAGCCAGCTTGGAGTTCTCGGATTGAATACAAATGGGTTTCATTTTCTTCAGCGCGTGTGGCTGTTGAGGCTCTCGCAAGGTTTTTGTGCTAAATTGGGCTTCTAAGTGGATGGACGTGCCTTACATCGAATTTTGGGGTGGGTGAACTTTGAAAATGGAGCGATTCGCGAAAATGTACCACATTAGCTCAGATTGATTTCCAATTCGAGGGGTTATAATGGAAAGTTTCATGAGGGGAGCATTGTTTGCATTTAAACTTAATATTGTATCTTTTTTATTCGATGAAACGGATTTGTAATAAGAAAATCCCTTCTCAAGATATACATTAACGAATAAAAAGAAAGCTCTTTTCCTATGAACAGTAACGTGATCAATTTTGCGAAAAGTTTCACGGATCGTTCTGAACATTTGGCGGTTGATTCTGCCGGCAGAAATAGGGCGATGGCCAAAATTTGAGAAAAATCCATGTAGGGAAACCCTGGTGAAAATTTCATCAAAGTCGGTGCAAATTTGGTGATTTTGTAAAACAAAATTGAACTTTTTTACAAGGGTTTCCAGAAGCGTTTATTACTTGCCAGTCTGCCAACTAATTACTCAAAGTTCTGGTTCAAATGATTCATTACATAAATTACATAATTACTACACTTTATTGCCACAAAATCTGTCGCCATTTTTTTAACCTGTTCATTATCTGATTCGTAATTCCATTATGTTTTACATTTCAATAAATCGATCCCTTATCAATCAATGGCAATAGAAGATTGTTTAAGTTTACTTACGTTTTTTGAAGTCGTGTTTATCATAAAACTAAAAGTAGTAAGCGAATTGCAAGCTTATTTTTCCTTCATATTTTATTATTTGTTTTCGCCGCAAAATAACTTTTTACTTTTTTGTTTTACTTAAATATATGAAAAATAGTAAGTTAATTAATTTAAAACTGTTTTCAGTTTATTGCAAGTCGATTACCATAACAACATTGAAGTTGTTTGAAAAAAGGTCCCCCTGATTATTCGAGCCACACATAAACTCTGAAAAATATTTGCAGCGGTTCTTCATGATAACTGTGAAATTCATCAAAATACCGTAAAGTTTTAAATTGTTTTTCGAACATTGGTTTCAAATAATTTTGTTTGTTTTTTTTTCTCAAGCAAATTAAAAAAACCGTTACCAAAATTTCGAATAATGTGAAATTTGTCATTTTCGTTGGATTTAATTTCTGCATCTGAATATTAGTCGATTCTTATTTCACTGAGTATGATTTTTAACATTAGGTCTATTCCCGTACTTGCAGAATTGCAGAATTTCTGCAACTACAGAATTTTGCAGCCAACATAAGTAACTTTTTGTAGCGCGTTCCCGTACTTTTCAGCTCGCTCTCTTCATCTCTCTCTTTGCAGAAGTTCTGCAAGGAGAGAAGCGGTAAAACTTTTGCCTGGGTAGTGCGTTCCAGTACTTTTTTTGCAATATTGTACACAGTTGAGTGGATTTACTCAAATAGGGTATTAAAGTTTTTTAATTATTTCAATATATTTAAAAAAATATTGACAAAAAAGGTTATTGAAAGCCTAATTACCTCTAGAACCGGGACATTATTGTTTCATTCAACTCAACATTTTATATAAAAAATCAAGCATGTCCTACAATTTATTAAACTAGAAATTAATTATGCTTAGGTAGTCATTATATATATAAGAAACAACTCAAAACTATTACATTAGGTAAACCATTTATGAAATGATAATGACAGGTACGTTTAATAAACATATTTAAAAAAAGATAAACAAAGGTTTAATATAGAAAGGACCATAAATACATGTTTTAATAGCAAAATGTTTGAAAGATTATTCAGGATAATTTAAATAAATTATGACTGGATGTCACATGGAAGAACAACGGTGAAGTAGTGAAATTGATTTTTTTTTTTTTCAAAAAATAAATGAATAACAAACTCAAAAAATTTGAAACTCATAAATTTCGAAATTTTGACATTAAGAAATTCATAATTAAAAATATTTAACAACAGAACTTACATTTTCATAATGAGAAACTTTAAAAAAAATCAGATATTTGAGAAATTTAAAAATTCAAATTTGTATATCAGAAAAAACAATAAATCACAAATTCAAAGCCACGTTCAAATCTAAATAAATACAAATAATTAAAATTTAAATATTTCAAAATGTTAATAATTTCAAAATGTTAATAATTTCAAAAAGTCTTAATTTTAAAATTCAAAATAAAAATAATTACAGTTTTCAACGTAAAAGTTCCTAAACATGAAAATTCTAATATTTTGAAATTGTAATTAAAAAAATTATAATTATTATTATAGAGTTCAAACCAAAAATTCAAAAGCTACAGTTAAATTTTTTTAAAGAAACTTTAAAAAAATTCAAAAATAAATAAAATGTAAATCAAAAAGTTTAAAATTCAAATATTAAAATAGTAGAAACAGTTTCAACTCTATTTTCCGAAAATCTTGTCAAAATTTCCAATTTCTAAAACCTCTTATCTGAGTTTATAACCTAAAATATGACTCTAAAAAACTGTACGTTTTATGATTCAAGATGGCGGCATTTAAGAATTTTATAATTTAAATTTCGACAAAATTTAACAAAATATTTTTATTTTTATTAAGTACATTTTTGTTTTAAATATTTTACCCACATAAAGATCAAATAATTTTTACTGCCTATTATAAGGCAAAGCAAACAAAATTAATCAATTCTTATGTAATTCTTGCCAAATCTTAATATTTTTTCAATTATTAAAAAATGATGAATAGATTTTGGATTCACAAAACATTTTTAACTAGGTAGTACGTTATGGCGTAGCCATTTGTTGTAAATCAGCTTCGCTTAACAATATATCAAAAATAAATTTAGGTAGGTGAATTTATGGTGCATTAGAATGCCTCATACAGGACCAGTCTTTTTTAAATCTTTGTTTGTTTTTTAATCTTTGTATTTTTTTTTTAACTTTTTGTGTGACACTTTTATTTGAAATAAAAATATGTAACTGTTATAATAGATCATATATATAAAAAATCAAAGTTTCGTTGTAAAAGCACAATTAAAAAAATACTTTCATTACTCCAAAATTTATTTTATAACCAATTAACTACTCATATTACCAAGAAATACTAAGTTATTTATGAATTCTCTTATAACCAGTTTAAAATCAATGTAATTATTAATTACTTGCTAGTCTGAGGCCTTGCTGAAAACCCTTGCTTTCTTAAATAAAAAAAATTGAATTTTCAACCGAAAATTTAAAATTATATCGTCATTTTGTTCCACAAATCACCAAATCTGCACCGATTCTGCTGAAATTTTTGAAAAATCAAGGGCAAAGTTCCATTTTGCAAAAAAAGTTAAAAAATAATCTTTTTTTTCTTCCAAGTGAATAATTATTAAGCAGATTTTCACTAAGAAAACCAACATTTTGAAGTCAAAATCAAAGGAAACTGCTAGCAATTTTTTTCCTAGCTTTTAATTACATAGATACCTTCGAAAGCACAATATGTGATCAAAATATGCATGTGTTTCTAAAAACTATATATAATAACAAAAACAAAAAAATAATTTTAAACAGGCGATAAAGGCTTAAGACGGTTGTTGAGGATGAAATTTGATTAAAATGATCAAAGTTTTTTTTTATTGATCTTTTGTCAACTAACTTGCATGGCAATATCTCAGCAACTAAGTGTCGTATCAACAAAGTTCAAAAAAGCAAAATATAGGGAATATTTTTTCAAAAGTGGGCAAACATGTGCACTAATTTTATAAAAAATAACTCTGACTATTTTCGAACAAGTTACCCTAAAAATGTTTATAACTTGAGAGCGGTGCACTTAATCAAAATTTCACTTAAGTTATTTTTGATTACAACTTCGATTTTACATAGAAAATGGAATTGAAATATTTCTGAAAATATTTCGATTTTTTGAAAAAAAAAACAATATTGATTCAAAGATTCGTGACTCGGTCTATGATTTTTTTACACATTCTGGAAATTTCTGAAAAGTTGGCATTTCATGTCTCCTAAAAACATATAAAATAATTCAAAACAGGGGTTTCTTGCAAATCAAGTTCTATTGAGAAAAAGTGAAATTAAAAATTACAAAAAAATTTAACGGGTATCTTTTTTGCAGTCACGTCCTTATCCATACCTACAACGTTGCCGAAGACATATCGATCAAAAAACTCCTTCAAATGATATAGATTTTTTAATTTTCATGAATAATTTTTGTATGGAGAGCTGCTAAATTTCTAAGGAAAATTATATGGATAAACTAATGATGCAAAATTGTTTCATTGAGCATACTGAAGACATTGAAAAAGTTTCAACGAGATTTACAAATACAAAAAAAATCGAATGTCCCAGCCGTCCCCTAACATGACAGTTTTCGTGAGTTTCGTGTATCCACCGATAGATGGCATGTGGACCTCGTCGGAGTCCGCCCATTAAAAACGCAACTCTAAATTTGCATGGGAAACATTTTTTTCGTGACGGCTTTCGCGGCACGCTCCTTCCAACTGTTCGAGACTAATATTTTAACGTGGCGTATCTTTAAACAAGTTTTTCAAGAAAATGATTCCAGAATGCTTATTTTGTCGTTTTAAACCGAAAGTAGGCAAATACTATATTAATTTAAACTATTCGCCATTTTCAAAAGTTTGGCAAGATGATATCAAAGGCCGCCATCTTAGGCCCACTGGGCCCACAAAAGAGGTACGCTCAGTTTGTATGGGAGCTGTCAACATGCTCCCGGGCTGGAATGTCCGAAATCTCAGCAAATTGCTCATATAATAACGTACAACATTGTTGCTTTTTAACTGTTCAATTCCTCAGATTTATGCAAAACCATCTAAGAAATCTCATCTCATCAAATTCTCGTCTGATGGAAAACTTTGCAATCAAAACAATTTCAATACGCAAAATACCAAATGCAGATTTTTTACCGCCTCATCACCATTTATAATCACAACCGAGGCCACTGGCCTGGTTCCCAGGGCCCCAGCAGGGCCCCTCAAAACGCGTGCGAACTCATCCCTCGAATGAATTCCCAAGTATTTCCGCGAATCTATTCATTTGATATTCATTTAATCGCATTTTTTTCCTCTCTTTTCTCCGAAAACAGACGCCGAGATACAGGAGTGGTACAAAGGTTTCCTCAAAGACTGCCCCAGCGGCCACCTATCGGTTGAGGAATTCAAGAAAATATACGGCAACTTCTTCCCGTACGGAGATGCGAGCAAGGTAAGTTTTGAAATGAAATTGCTTGTACATTATTATCTGGAATTTATTATGAAAGTAATGAAAAGCACAACTTACTAACATAATGAATTAAAATTTCCGATGAAGCTACTCATCTCAACAAAATATTACAGCGGAACTCCTAAGGAGTGAGAATACATTCGAGGAATTCCTTTGACTTCTCTGGTTGAGCTTGTCGGAATTTTCCAACGAGATGCAGTTTCATCCGTTTTTCCTCTAAGGGAGAATGGGGATCACTAGCGTGCCCAGGGTGGGGCAACATGGGGCAGTTGCCCCACCATCCTCGGAAATTTGTTCTAAAATTGGGCAGGGGGTGTCCATAAACGACGAAATTTTCAAAACTCTAATATTTTTGCCCCACCTTCCTTGAGGACCTGGGCACGCTAGTGATGGGGATTGAGACTCAATTGATTTTGATGTGTTTTTATTTTTATTTTTTGGACAAGCGAATTAATCGTTGCCAAAATTCGTGGGAAAGTACAAATATGACGGAATTTTCCAACCCCACGTTCATTCCTTCCAACGAATGCCCCCGAAGTCCAGCGGCGAGGATCGGACCAGATTTACCATATTCCGTGGCACAAAGTTACCTTCTCGTGTTGAAGGTCTGTCGACCACAAGTTTGGCTTTGGCCATCCTTGCCGGTGGGAAGATTAAATCATTCCTCGCGGCAAGTTGGAATTAAATTTCTTCGTCTTGTCCTGCGTTACGAGAGAGAGCGTTTTGGATAATGGACGAGATTATTCGCGACGGCTCCAAGATTCCAGATAACATTAATTTTCCTACCTTATTTCACTTGAAAAGCGACGCCTGCAGGAGTTTGAAGGAAGCAAGCATCAGTAAGACTGGAACGCTAATTAGCTCTGCATCAAGTCAGTTTGAATGCAGTCAAGGAGGATTTACGGCCTCTGTAGGGGTGGTTACTAGGAGAGCTAATTGAAAAGATTACTGCGGGGGTGATTTAAACGAACGAACCTCATTAAAAAAAATGTGACCGTTTTTAGTTGAATAAAATCAAAATTGAGGGCTGGATTTTTTGCCAGGCCGGTAATCTCTTTTCGTGGTTTGTCCCAAAGTAATTAATCTCAATCCGTTCACGGCCCGACAAATTTCAAATTACTCGCTTATCCTTTGACAAACATGATTTGGCTTTAATTTTGGATTCGTTGCGAAATGAAGGCTCTTTTAGGATGTTTTTCTACGGATGAAGCAACTTTCATAAAAGTTTACTTCTCAGATAAGTTTTGAAAAAAACGCATGAATGTTAATAAAATCGGTTTTTCGAACTATATTCGTCTAAATTCTTTTCAATTTAAAAAGATTTAGTTGACTTTTCTTCTTATTACCTTTTTAAATGTAAGTCTCTATTCCAATGCATTCAAACAACTTCATAAATGTTTTATTATTAACATTGAGTATGGGTGAGCAGTTCTCTCAGATTTCGGCCATTAGATTTTTTTTGTATTTTTTAATCCTGAAATGATGCCTCGGTATGCCCAAAGAAGCCATTTTGTATCATTAGTTTGTCCATATAATTTTCCATACAAATTTGGCAGCTGGCCAAAAATGATGTATGAAAATTCAAAATCTGTATCTTTTGAATGAATTTTTGATCGATTTGGTGTCTTCGGCAAAGTTGTAGGTATGGATATGGACTACACTGGAAAAAATGATACACGGTAAAAAAATGTTGGTGATTTTATTTAACTTTTATTTGCAAAAACACTATTTTTTTATATGTTTTAGAGGACATCAAATGCCAACTTTTCAGAAATTTCCAGGTTGTGCAAAAATCTTTGAGCTTGTTATAAATTTTGAATCAATTCTGATTTTTTCGAAACATCGAAAAATTGGTCGAACATTTTTTCAACTTCATTTTTCGATGTAAAATAAAATTTGCAATTAAAAGTACTTTAGTGAAATTTTGATAAAGTGCACCGTATTCAAGTTAAATTCATAGGTGATTTTTTGAAAATAGTCGCAGTTATTTATTTAAATTAGTGCACATGTTTGCCCACATTTGAAAAAAATTGGAAAGGAGAAAATTCTCTATATTTTGCATTTTTGAACTTTGTTGATACGACCCTTAGTTGCTGAGAAATTGCCAAGCAAAGGTTTAAAAACAGGAAAATTTATGTTTTCTAATTCCCACCCAAACAACACACCTTTTTCTAATGTCGATATCCTAGCAACTAATGGTCCGTTTTTCAATGTTAAAATATGAAACATTCGTGAAATTTTCCGATCTTTTCGAAAAAAAATATTTTCAAATATTTTAAACAAAGACTAACATTTCAAAACGGCCAAACATTCAATATAACGCCCTTTTAAAATGTTAGTCTTGGTTTATTAATTTTGAAAATATTGTTTTCGAAAAGGTCGGAAAAATTCACGAATGTTTCATATTTTAACATTGAAAATCGGACCATTAGTTGCTTAGATATCGACATTGGAAAATTGTGGATTTTTTGGGTAAGACTTAGAAAACATCAATTTTCCTGTTTTTAAACTTTGCATGGCAATATCTCAGCAACTAAGGGTCGTAACAACAAAGTTCAGAAATGAAAAATATAGAGAATTATCTCAGCTTTTCAAAAATATTTTATTCAAAGATGGGCAAACAAATGAAAACTACGACTATTTTCAAAAAGTCACCTAAGAATTGATTTAACTTGAAAACGGTACACTTTATCAAAATTTTACTAGAGTACTTTTTGATTGCAAATTTGATTTTACATCGAAAAATGAAGTTGAAAAATTTTTTCGACAGATTTTTTGATTTTTCGAAAAAAATCAGTATTGATTCAAAAATTCATAACTTGGTCAAAGATTTTTTGCACAACCTGGAAATTTCATAAAAATTGGCATTTGATGTCCTCTAAAACATATAAAAAAAATAGTGTTTTTTTGCAAATCAAGTTTAAGTGACAAAAAGTTAAATAAAAAATCACCAAATTTTTGTTTTACCGTGTATAATTTTTTTTCAGTGTAGTCCAGATCCATACCTACAATTTTTCCGAAGACACCAAATCGATAAAAAATTCCTTCAAAAGATACAGATTTTTGAATTTTTATACATCATTTTTGTATGGACAGCTGCCAAATTTGTATGGAAAATTATATGGACAAACTAATGATGCAAAATGGCTTCTTTGGGCATACCGAAGGCACCAAAAAAGTTTCAGTCGGATTAAAAAATACAAAAATTAAAATTTAAGAAAAAAACCGATTTTGTATCGGATCGGATGATTTTTTTAGTTAGACTTTTAAAACTTCGATCTTTATATTTTTTTCTTTTTTCCTCTGTTTCTCAGGAACAAGAAGTTCAATGTTTAATGTTTCTAAGATAATTTATAGGAAATTTCCTCAACTTTTTGACTATTTTTTCAGAATCATAAAACTGATAATTTTAAAGTTCGAACTAATTTTCAAAAATTCTGCAGAGTCGATTTCGATAGTATATTTTATTGAACATTGAATCTGAAGTACATAATAAAACATTTTTGCCTTCCTCACTGAGGCAAGGCTATAATCCTGCTCTAAAAATGAACTTTGTATAAAAACGTCGTAGACCCACCTTCATGTATACATATCGACTCAGAATCGAAAACTGAACAAATGTCTGTGTGTATGTGTGTGTGTATGTATGTATGTGACCAATAAACTAGCTCATGTTTCTCGGCACTGGCTGAACCGATTTTCCCCGAACCTGTTGCATTCGACTTGGTTTAGGGTCCCATAGATCGAGTTTTATACAGATTGAAGTTTCGATAAGTAGTTCAAAAGTTATGTATAAAAATGTGTTTTCACATATATCCGGATCTCACTTAAATGTATGTAAACTATGTCCGGGTCCATCATCCGACCCATAGTTGGTTAGGTTATCAAAGAAACCTTTTCAACGAGTCCAAAACATTGGAGATCTGGCAACCCTGTCTCGAGATATGGTCACTTAAGTGATATTGATGTACTTTTTGGAAGCCGGATCTCACTTAAATGTATGTAAACTATGTCCGGATCTACCATCCGACCCATCATTGGTTAGGTTGCCAAAAAGCCTGTCCATCGAGTCCAAAACATTGATGATCTGGCAACCCTGTCTCGAAGTATGGCCACTTAAGTGATATTTATGTACTTTTTTATTTCGGATCTAAAAAATAAAAATTTGTACAATTCCATCATATCAGCCATCGTTGGTAATAAGTGAGGAAGGCTCCAACCACATAGGTGGATTAAGCTAGTTTTTTTTTTTTTCAAAAACCACCCACCCTCTCAAAATTGGCCTGAATAATTAGGGGGCAAAAGAAGTTTTTTTCGTAAAACTTCAAAATTTTAATTTTAATTTCAAGTTTAATCGATTGAAAACCAGTTAAAATGCATTTTCCTGTGTTCACCAGGGATGCCAGATACACAGATTTGTCTGTGTTTCACAGACATTTGAGCTTGTGTCAGACTTTTTTTGAGGTTCACAGACTTTTTAAAAACTTCATTTAATTGATATTTTGTAAAAATATAAATCGAAACTTATTTCGTTAATCTTCTAATGCTTAAAAACACAATTTTTGATAGATTTCTATTACTAAAAACTGATATATTTGAATTTTAGACAAATGCACAGACATACTAAACTTTTTTACAGACATTTTAAAAAATTATGTGGCATCCCTGGTGTTCACAATCATATTTTGCATGTTTGAACTCATTTGAAAACATTTAAAATTTTCATTAAATACCAACGTACAGTCCCCCAAAAAGCGTTTTTTCTTTGCAAAAAAAAATTCAATACATATTTTGAAACCTAATAATTGGAATGAAAATGGACGCGAGTAAAATGCATCTTTAAACATTTTTTTTGCAATTCCGCTGTGAAGCTGTCCTATCCATCTGGAGAAACGAAACGGCCTACTTTTAACTACCAAAAATAACAGATTTGAAAATCAATACCTTTCAATAAAAGTGCTGAAAAGTCCGACTATTCAGCACTGAAATTTTTCTATCGATTTGTTGCCTTCGGCAAAGTTGTAGGTATGAATAAGGATAACACTGAAAAAAATGATACAAGGTTAAAAAAATTTGCGGAATTTTAATTTAACTTTTTGTCACAAAAACTTGATTTGCAAAAAACATTTTTTTATTTTTTTTATTTTTTGATATGTTTTAGAGGACATAAAATGCCAACTTTCAGAAATTTCCAGGTTGTGCAAAAATTTTTGAACGAGTTATGTGTTATGAGTTCAAAAATCGAAATTTTAAACGCATTTTTTCCAACTTCATTTTTTGATGTAAAATCAAATTTGAAATAAAAAGTACTTTAGTGAAATTTTGATAAAGTGCACCGTTTTAATGGTATAGCCATTTGTAGGTTACTTGTTTGAAAATAGTCGCATTTTTTTCATTTTTAAATTAGCGCACATGTTTGCCCGCTTTTGAATAAAAAACATTTTTGAAATTCTCTATATTTTGCTTTTTCGAAAATTGTTGATACGACCTTTAGTAGCTGAGATATTGCCATGCAAAGATTCAAAAACAGGAAAATTGATGTTTTCTATGTCTCCTTGTAACAAATCGTTTTTCAAGCAAAATTCGTCCAAAATGTTTGAAATAAAAAAAAGAGTGATGGCGAAACTTTGTCCATGCATTCCTTATGTGAGGGCTTATATTTTTTAATGGGCCAACAATTTGATACTACGCCCTTTCAAAACGTTAGAATCGATTTCAAAATTTTAAAGTATTTTTTTTTTCGAGGAGAAAAGAAAAATTCACAATTGTTTTATTTTTAACGACTTTTTTAACCACTATTTCTCAACAATAAGTCCAATCTTAAATGTTTTTTTTCAGACATGTTTAAAAGAATTATTCAAAACTTTTCGATCTTTTTTTAGAAGTGAACATTAACGAGCACTTTTTCTAATCGAGACACTATTTTTTCAGTAAAAACAATTTTTTTGTGACTATATCTTGAAAGTGGTGCTTATCATCCAAAATTTATGTAGAGTCCATTTCGATAGCAAATTTGATCTTACATTGAAAACTTAAATAATTTTCAAAAATTACAACTCTGGCAAAATTTAGGTCGTTTCTTCAAAATAATTAAAAATAAATAAATTTGAGAAATAATTTCTTGTAAAACATAGTTATCTTAAAATTCCGCTAAACGAATCCCGTTAGCTAATATGCTTTTAATAACACACCAAATCAAACTGAATGTATTTCCCAAAGATACAGATTTTTGTATATTTACATGCAATTTAGTATGGACAGCAGTATTAAATTGTATGGGAAAACCAATGACACAAAATGGCTTCTTTGGTCATAAGGAAGGCTCTTAAATAGTTTAAGCCAAGTTAAAAAAACAAATAAAATCCATTTTCAGAATTTGAAGAGGACCTTTTTCGTCAGAATATATTTTTAAATTGAAAAGAAATGACCATTTTCCGAAAATTTTAACCGGAAAATGCCTATAACTTGAAAACGGTGCATTTCATTGCAACATGTGCCCTTGTGTGTCATTTTATATTTATAATTATATTTTGCCTTTACTAATGAATTGATTAGTTCCCTAGATTTTCGCAAATTATTTTTTAATTTTCATACCTGTATTTTTAGTTTGTTTGGATAAGCATTATGCATACATTCTTTGTATAGTTGTATAGTATAGTATGTTTTTTTCTAAAAAAAAAGTCGCCATACATTTCTTTATTTAATTTTTTTCACTAAAAGTGGAATTCGTTAATGTTAGTTTCTATTTTCAAAATTTTCTGATTTTTAAATGGGACTCAAAAATATATGTTTTGAACCGATGGTGCAAAATCGGGTTTTAGAGTCATGATTTTTTGAAAAAAAAAAATAGATTCAGGCTTTGCAGTCGGAAAAGAATTCATGAAATTTCTTATTGAAGTGCGCCGTTTTTGAATATAGTCGCTTTCAAGTTATAATTTTCGAAAAAGTTAAAAAATTTCGTTTTTTGAAAATACAAAATAATCCACCCCTGCAAGGGGAAATATACCCTATCTAATCATACACCATCCTTCGTCATATGGAGAGTTTATTTTCAGGCTATAAACTTACCAGCAACAGCACCGCCTCGAGTAAGCACGCAAATTTATGCCATTTACTGGCCAAAAAGATCAACTTTAATACACTTTTGATCATAATTTCTATTTTGCGAGACCAATTCTTATCATTTTGGTGGCACACACAACTACACGCAAGATCACAGGTTAGCTGCTTAACGAAAGTCGCCATCAATATCTTTTCACTTGCGCTTACAATTTCAAAGCGTTAAAGATATTTAATTGCTTTTAACTACCGGCAACATGTTCTTTTGACCATTACTTAGTCACTCACTTGAAAAATAATCCCGAAAAATGTAAATAATTAGCAAGCACCAACAAAAAAAAAACAAACGCGCTAAGTCTTTTGACGTTTCAATTTTGAATACCGATGCTACTTTTCGTGAGTGTACGCTTAAAATTTCATCAATTTTGGCCGCACTAAGCAGACCCAAAAGAGCGCTGGAAGAAAAAAAAAGAACTAAGCTGAAAATAGAAAAATGGGCGTGGCCCAATGCACTCGACTCATTGGAATACTTTTTTTAAATATTTTTTTTAAATGCTTGTAAAAGGAATAGCATAACCTTTAATAAAAGTGAAAATAAACAGAAATGTTCACAAAAAGTTGCTCTACTCGTTGGTGTACTTGGTTTTAGTGAATTTCAAGGAACAATCCAGATTATACAGCATCATTCAAACACGATCGCTTATTAGGCTTAAAATGGGCATATTTCCCCTAATTTTTTTTTTTTGAAAAGTTGAGAAATGTACTCTGAGATCTTTGAATGAATTCGAATCAATGAAAAGCATTTTTTTTAAAGAATCACCAAATTTGCTGGTTTTTTGGCGAACATCCGAAATGTCAAAATCGCGCAGTAGCATCAACATTAGAATACAAATGGGTCATGCCATGGCACACTTTTTTCTTGCCGAGCTCCCGTGGTCTAGTGGTACGGGTTTCGCTTTGTAAGCGGAAGGTCGATGGCTTGAAACCCATCTGGCAAGGCAAAAGGGGTAGGTGGCGGTCGAGAGGGGATTTCGGCTGCTGCGGGAATTGATTTGTCAAGTCCCAAGCCTAAACCCATCACATCCAATCTTCGGACGATCTGTTGGCGACTGAGTCTGAGCGTTGAAGAACTCTGCAGCAATACACAGAGAAGAGCTTCAAATGCTACTTTCGACTCAGTCACATGCTCTCAGGCAAAATTCGAGCTGAAGATTGGGCTATATGATCGGTAACGATCTCTAGATGGGTCAAAATAAACGAGATTTCAATCTCGCTCATCTCCACGTCTTCGGATCGGTCTCGTGCTCGTGTGGCATGGCATTGAGTGATTTGGAATGAGGGGCAACTGCTCGAATCGTCAAAACTGTCTGCTCAAACAATAGCGCTACGGAAGACGAGTTCGGCAGGCTGTGTATAGCAGCAAAACAGAAAACCTGAGAACAGATCATACTACAATAGATACGCAAGTGTCGCAGTGGTCCGTGTCTGTTCACAGTAAAAAAAAAAAAATGGCACACTTTTTACGGAATATTGGTACCACTGCGTGATTTTGACATTTCGGACGTTCACCATTCAAACGCCATCTTCGCTTAAAAACCTGGATATCTCGGAATTTTTTGGTTCGATTTTCAATGTTAATTAAACTTTGGTTAGATTTTTAATCTTTTCAATAAAAATATAAATTTGAAATTTTCAAATTTAGTCTAAAATATGAAACGGGGAAAATTTTCTGTTTGTTGACCATTTCAAAAGTTGCGCCTAATTTTAAAATCATGAAATTATCTTAACTGAAAACATCAGAAAATTTATGATGTATTAGAATGGTGCCTTGAAGTTTTGAATCATTTCCAGCATTGTTTTATGAACGAGTTTCTGTTATGTTGACAAAAAAAAAGCCATATGCGAGGGCCGAGGTACCCCACGGAATTCAGAACGTCTCCGGTAAATGTGGACCATATTTGTCCCCTGAATCTTCTGCATCCAAAAGCATCCAAATTGGTCAATCCTAACAAAAGTTATGAGGTTTCTTAGAAGAAAAAAATAGGGGTCTAATGACTACTCGAGCGTTTGAGTGCTAATCAAATCTATGGTAATCGATGATGCACCATCATGCACTACGGCTCAAAAGATGTCTAGTAGAAAGAAGGGTACTTTGAATTAAAAATGCATGTCAATAATGAAAGTCGTCATTAAGATTACGTTTTATACAAGGCATTGGTCAACTAAAAAATGATTCAAATTATTTGTTTGTTAAAAATATCTAATACAAAATCTCACACAATATTTTCAAACATATTTCATTGTTATTTTTTTGTCAGCTTGGCTTGAAATGATAAATTATCTTGATAGTTGTGTTTTGATTTGAAAAAAAAAATATCAAAGTGGACCTGGAAAAGTTTTCACACCATTATTGTTTAGATTTTTGTGCATATTTTTTAAATCATTAAAGCTCGAGATTTTTTCGGCAATTCCCAAACCTTCACAAGGGTAAACTTTCCTTCAAATTAACTGCAGATAAATCAAAACGAGAATCAATCAAATTATAGATGTGAACCTGATTGGCGGGTAGAACGTCACTGCCCAAGAATCAGCTGAACAATCTTTGATTTCTTGGTAAATTGGGGTATTTTTGATCGCAACTGCTGTCTGCAATCATTTCGACTTTGGTGGAGGGGTGGGTTGTTTGAAATACTGGTAGACTGTTGAGTGCGTCTCTGATAAAGAAGAAGTAGGGATTTTCGGAAAATAATTTAGTGCGGTTTATTTGGCAATTTAAAAAAAAAACCTCACATATTAAATTAACAAACTCAATGTTTACTTCTTCCAACCCAGTTCGCCGAGCACGTGTTCCGGACGTTCGACGCCAACGGCGACGGCACCATCGACTTCCGGGAGTTCTGTGCGCGCTGAGCGTCACCAGCCGCGGCAAGCTCGAGCAGAAGCTCAAGTGGGCCTTCTCGATGTACGACCTGGACGGCAACGGGTACATCTCCCGGCAGGAGATGCTCGAGATCGTGACCGTGAGTTTCCACCCGGGTTGAGGTTAGGTTTCGGGTTATTGAAGGTCTACTTTTTTTTAGGCAATCTACAAGATGGTTGGGTCGGTGATGAAGATGCCGGAGGACGAGAGCACACCGGAGAAGCGGACGGACAAGATCTTCCGCCAGATGGACCGCAACAAGGACGGCAAGCTGAGCCTGGAGGAGTTCATCGAGGGCGCCAAGAGTGATCCGTCGATCGTGCGGCTGCTGCAATGTGATCCGCAGGCGCAGTGAGCAATTCCAAGGCCCGGCTCGTGTCCAACTCTCAGTTCAAGTCCGAGGCCCGGCGGCGACGGCGCCCGTCGCTGGCACCCGCGGCGGCATCAGCGACGGCGTCGGCGCCGGTTGGCCACTATTACCGCTACCAATACCGCTATTACTACTTCTACTACCACTTCTACTACTACTATTAAAGTAATTACTTCTACTATTATCGCAAGTTATAATGATGATGATGATGATTGGCTAAACATAACCACAAAAGGGGCGAATTCACAAAATCTGCAACACGCTACACGTAACTCCGATAACTTGGAACCTAATTATTGTAAACTTTTACTATTATATAACAAAATATTTATTGCAAATCACAGTTTATAATTTACGAATTGAAAACAAGGTAAAATGTTGCAAACATCTACAAATGAGTATCACAAAAGATTAAACACAAACAAATAAAAAAACAAAACACAGAGTAAACATAAGAGAGAGTTAAAACGAAAGAGAGAGCAAACGGTCGCTGCACCCGCTGCGGATTATTTTGTCTTTTTTCTGTTCTAGTAGTAGATATAAAACAATTGATGATAAGATGCGAGTTTATATGTAAATATTTTAAATAGATTGAATCACTATATCTTTTAAAAATCTCATTTCATCGCTTCGCGATCTTCTCAAATTTTCGTGTCTCTTTAATCGTGTGCGCTCTCTCACTCATTCAACCTCCCACTCTCACCACGCGTCGTCTCATCACGCTCTCATCTCATCGAAATCGCTTGTTTTCGTGTGCGCGCTCTCTCTCTCTCGCTCTGTGTGTATTGGTGAGCACTGTACAGGAAACAGTAAAATTCGTAAACATCATCATCGTTTCGCTTTTTTTTGTGTGTAGGAAATGCTGAGGGAGGAAATTTGGGCGATTTTCTCAATTGATGGCTCTCTCTCAATTCGGGAAAAGAATTATGAGAATGAAACAAGCAATTGACTAAATTTCCTCTTACTTTATCACCAAAAGCATTCATTTTTAGTTTTATTAATGCTTTTTCCGATGCTTCTGGTTGTGTTTTCCCTCCCCTTCTCATGTATTTAGAAGACCCTTTTAATGTTATGAAAAGTGTTACAATTGAGTGTTGCTGAAAATTTCTGCGAAACATGTCGGGAATGGTGGAAAGTTTTCACATTTTTTATTTGTAAAAAAGTCGTTCAGCTCAAGAACGACTCTTCTCGAATTTGGGAAAGCTCCCTTTCAAATTGCATTTCAAATTTGAAATTTTCTGCAACTTCGTACAAAGTAATGGGCCTAACAAAACAAGGTGAATTATTCGCAGCCTCCGCGAATTCACATTTGCAGCACTCTGCCTAAAGCTCGCGTTCAACGGAGTCTCGGTGCAACATGGAATTGAACTTTGGCAAAGCGTAAACAAACGATGCGTGTGTGTTTTTAACCTTTAGAGAGAAAAAAAAAACAAAACTATCGAGGGAAAACATTGTCCAGAAAGACACTTACACAACCGAAAACATCCATACTTCAAGTATTGAACCTCAACTTAAAGCTTTGCCACGCAGTCACACTAGGAAAAATACATACTTCTATTTCCTGTATTTATTGTATCATTTGGACCACCCACCACAAACAAACCTTTTTTCACCCCAACGCCATTTCACCCACACACACACAAACCAACTCTGGTTGTTGAATTTAGTTGTCCTGTGTTATAAGTTCTCTAGGGTTTGGAGTTTAAAGCGAAGACGACGACGATTTTAGGTTTCTAATTGGTTTTTCCCGAACTGCTGCAACGAATTTTGTTCGTCTTCGTTTGTGCTGTGTACACTGAACCGGCGGTTTGACACTTTTCAAGAAGGTATTAGACTATGAGAAACAAACAAACTCGCACTTTTGAGTTACTTACGAGTTTGGCAAACTGTTTGTTTCATTTTTTGTCATAGTTTAATACCTCCTTCAGTTGATTCCTTTTATACGGCGCTCACGTGACCAAACAAACATTTGCTAGTGTGTGTGAGCACCGTACAAAAGGGATGCGCTGTCGGTGTCAAACTAGCGGGGTTTAGTGTACAAATGAGGTATTACACTTTGACAAATAAACAAATTCGTACTTTTTCATGTTTGACGCAAACTTGTTCACGGTATGCAGGCTGACGTTTCTGCAAAGTCTACAGAAACAAACAAAGCAGACAAACTGACAGACTGTCAAAAAGTGTGAGTTTGTTTGTTTGTCATACAGACTAATACCTCCTTAAGATTGATTTTCCCCCCATCCCGAATTTCAACCTTACTGTAATGTGTACCCTTAAGTTGTTAGAAAACACTTTGTAGTTTATGAAACAAGAGGAGAAGAAAGCAAACAAATAGACGTTTCATTTTTATTTAGGTTAAGCCTGTTTTTGTCATGATTTTGTTCGGTTTGTTTGTAAACATATTTCAAAGTAAATAAACAAGACGTGTGGAAATAAGTAATGAGCAGAAAGAAGCGAATTGTGCGCCAAGCCAACAACGTTTGTACAGCCTTTTTAATAAACATAAACTATATTTCTCTTTTTATTTATTATACAAGAAATCGGAGTTGTTTGGTTTGTTTATTTGACGACGAAAGAAATTCATTTTTAGTTGTCTTGCTAAGTTTCCATTTTGCTTAGTTTTATATCTTTATCCTTCTTCTAGCAATATTAAAATTGTATTATCACTCATACCACAGACAATCAGACGTAAATCATTGAACAAGATTTCTCAAAATTCATCAATCACTCATCACTAGAGCCATCTAGCTGTGAACGCGTGCAACGCATGTCAAACGCCCGTAAATGAGCTGTGATGAATTCAAAGTTGCCGTGGTAAGTTTCTGGTCATTCAAATCGACCGTTGATTTGTTAATTCAGAAAAAGATTTACTTCTGTTTGTCTGTGCTCATACCTTCACACAATCAAACTGAATCACACAAAAAAAGATAACAAACGTATCAGTTTTCCAGTGTTCAATGTCAATTATTGATTGAATTTTCTCTATTTTGAATCACAAACGAAAGCTATGATATTCATTTTCAAACTAGTATAATTACCACAATCCTAGGTCCTACTAATTATGTGTGAAAAAAATAATCAAGCAAAGATTGATAACCAAAAAAAGGCTGTTCTAAACAGCCTGGAATAACCAACTTGAATAATTTATATTTACCCCTTATTACGAGAGTCAAACGCACCGTGAAGCTTCTCGTGCTGTGCTGTTTTTAAAAGAAACTTCTATACCTTGTAAGAATTGAGAATCTTTAGCAAAAATATACCCATTTTCAAAGCAAATACTAATAGAGGAGAATTTTTTCAAGTGTAAGAAATAAAATGTTACATTGTTGCTAAGGATGGGAAATCCAACAAGAAAAAGAAAACCAAAAGTTAGAGGAAAACTACCCACAAAATGACACACGCAATAGAAGGTTAAAAACTCCAGGTAAGTTCAGCAAACTCAGCCATAAATTGACTTACAAATGAAAAGAAAAATTCAAAAAAGTTAGTTAATAGTGCGCGCAGCGAAGCATTATTGAATTGAATGTACCTCTTGAATACTTAAAAAATAAAAGACAAGATAACAAATGGAAGAAAAAACTGCAACTATTCTAGTAAAAATTGTGTGAGTAAAAACAAAGAACAAAACAAAAGAGACATTGCGTACGCGAGTATAAACAAAATAGTTCATTATTGCGACACTGTATTGAGCCATACCTTCTTTATTGAGGCAGAACGAATGAGTATAACAAATCATTACTTAGATAGTACTTTTTGGAAGTAAAATTAGTGCATATTTATAGTAATCGTAAAATTCAAAAAGTCAAATAATAACTTAGGGATCGATTTTGAAAAGATACCTGAATACTGATACCTTCTTATTTCTACTGAATTTATTTTTTTTAACATGGAAGTGTTGCCAGTTTAGTCAATTTTGATTCGGTTTTCTCAATTCCACGAGCATTATTTGTGTAAAAATTCACTCCTATTGATCGTCCAGTTGCGTTACGATTACGGGGGTAAAAATCGAAGAAAAAGTTGATCGATGGCCATTTCCACCCGAAAATATTCCGCAATCCGCGAGCAGATTTCGTTCGAAAAGCAAGAATTAATGTTCAGCACAATTTTAGATAGGAATTCTAAACAAATGATTGCAAAAAAGCTAAGCATAAATGTATCAAATGTGCAGAGCAGAATGTCGTGAAACGATAAAAAGCCCAACGATTTTTGATTTACTATTATTTTACGCAATAACGATGCTTGCTATAAAATAAGATGACAGCTGGAACAAATTTATAGCAAGTGCCTTTATGGCGTTTGATTTTTCATTTAAATATCAACATTTAGTATCAGCAATTTCTCGAATGAAACTCTACGATAAGCTAAAAAGTAGTTTTAACCCACTAAACATTGTTAGTCACAAGTTTCGTTGGCCTTTTCAAGCATAGATAATATTCTCAAGTTAACAAATACTTTTATCTACCACTTCTTAAAATCCAAAACCAAATAAACAAAAGAAAATCCCAAAAAAAAATGCACGTTTATTGCACAACTTAAAGCACTGTTCTTCCAAAATTTTCCAAAACATGTGTAAATCGAAACCCTTAAAAATGAAAGAAAATCAAGCGGAGGAAATGTTACGTAGGCTAAGTTGAGCAGAGAAAAGAAGTTATCTAGATAAATTATGAATCACCTCAGCAAGCAATGTCGACCAGCGGAGCATAAACATTGAAAGAATTATTTTTTTTTAATTTTATTTGATTTTTCGAACTCACTGCGACACGCATCTCTATTAACAGTTACGAATCGACCAAAAAGAATCAAAACAAAACAAAACAAAAAAAAACAAATAGTTGTCAACACTAGTCACCCCAAACAATTAGCAAGTAATAGTTCAATCTAGCGAAAATGCAGCATCTCTTTTTAACTCTATAACAAGAAAAGCAGTGAAAAGTGCGCGTAGTTGTTTTGTAGAAACAAAATAGAACGGTTTTAAGTTGTTAACTGTGGACATTTGAAAAACAAAAGTCACTGAAATTGACATTTGATGCAACTTAAATCTACAAATATTTTCTTACAGCAGTTTTTTTAATTACTATTTTTTTCAAATTGTTTATGAATATATGAGGATTGCATAAAATAACGGTTAAGATGCCTAATTTTTTTTGTTGATATTTCTTGTTATTTGTCTCGTAATCCTTTCATGACATTTACCCTTTTTTGACAGATATTGTGGTTAAGCAATCCATTTGTCTACAGCAAAACCACACCGTCACTCCTGTCAAAAAAGATAAATATTATGGTTCCGATTTCAAGCCGAATATTTAAACCTTTCTCGAAAAACGGCCTACTTAGGTGAACTTACCAAACTGTTACGGTAAGTGAAACAACTAGCAAAGCAATCGTTCGCAAAAAGTGTCACACGTTTTGGCGAAAAGCAGTGCTGCCAAATGTGATGTTTTTTTTTCTTATGTGAAAGATCCTTTCCCTAGAATGTATTTCCCGAAAATAACAACAACGTCACGCAATCTATTGTGCAAGAGTAAACTTCCCACAGACATGTTTTGACAGTTGAGGCGTGTGGCGATTTTTTACAGTCCGCAGAGTTAGGAAAGAAAACAAAAACAAACAGAACCTAAAATATTCAGCAAAATCGAGCGTAGTTTAAAAAATCTCTATCAGCTATAATTGCATGAAATTTTTAAGATCGCTCAAATTTGTTCCAAATAACAAACGTTTGACAAACAAAAATAAACAAAACATAAAACTAGAAGTGATTTTAATTTACCCGTTCGCATGTAAGGAAATCAGTTGAAGTGAATTGGTTTTTAAACTGTGCATAGGCAATACGTTAAGCATTGAGAAGAATATATATTGATAACGGTAACAAGTAATTAATACACACACACAAGTAAAAAAACAATCAAAAGACACGAACAACAACACTAGAACTCGTTTCACGCTGAAATAGATCGAAAAGAGTAAACAAAACCAACCAGAAAACAAAACAAAGCAAGCTGCGTGGCGAGGAGTGCACACAAACAAATGCACTGACGCAAGCGCACACATACAGCCACTTTTCAAGTTCGTTAGCTATGATCCATTTATAAAAAAATTGAAGATGGCGTGCCGAGAGAAATCAAATGTTCTTTTTCTTCTCATAAAATTAACATTGAACAAACCGTCGAACATCATTGGTGAAATTTAAAACAAAAGTTTGAGACCTCTTTCCAGGCGAAAAATGTTAGTGTTGAGTAGAGAGGAAAGAAGAAACAACATAACAAAGGTAGATAAACATGAAAAATTTAAAAATTTCTTCTTACGCAACACTCTTAACCTTCTTCGAAATAATTAAGCAAAACAAAACACACAAACAAAGAACAAAATGGATCGCATATGGGAGGAGAACAAAATGACGTATCAAGAGGGGAAAACAGCACACGTACACACTCACGCAGGTGAAGTAAGAAAGAGAGAAAAAATGAACCTCAGTAAATGCATTCGATTGAATTAAAACAAATGAAAGGGGACGTGACAAAAAATGAAGAAAACTAAAGCAAACAACAACAAAAAAAAACTAATAAAAGAATACAAAAGTGTTGCGGTTTGGGGTTTTTGTTGGAACGTCAAAAAGAAACTCCTGAGGACAAAATGCCACATAGCATGCCATGAGACAGAGCCTCTCTTTCTCAATTCATTTTCAGCGCCTGCTAAGGCTGTATTGGTGATGTGATCGAACCTACATGCAATCTGACAGATGTCTTTTGTATGTGTGCACTTCCAATAAAACAAACACTATTTTATTTTGTTCTCTTCATTGGGATTTTCTGTATTTCTTTTTTTTCTTTTAGTTTTTGCTTGCAAGAATCTTGCGCAATCGGTGTAAACTATAAACTCATTTTTTTACAGAAAGTTTTTTTTCCTCAATTAGACGGATATTTGCTTAGGGTAGAGGGGATAGAGTTGCACGAAAGTAGTAGTTAAATAAAAGTTTAAAAGTAAATTTGACTGCACTGTTTTTGCAGAATGCAGCTACCAGAATAGTCGGTTTAAACGTTGCGACGTTCTGGTGCATTGCACGCACACACCAGAACTTTAGTTCCCAAAACAATCAATAAATCCGGTTTCTTTTTGCGCAGGAAGTATGCATACTGTAACGTGAAAGTTTTTTTTTTTGTTCGTATCTCTAGATCTAATTTTATCACAAATCAACAAAGCATTTTGCTGGATGGTGTGTTGCTGCCGTTGTTTGTTGATGATGCAGATGTTGGTGTTTCGGTTGCTTTTTATTTTGATGATTCTTTTGTTGTTGTTGTTGTTGTTTTCCTGTTAAGGGGGACGAAACCCTTACCAGATTCGATACAAATAATATCTCACAGATGGACTTCTACCTATAAGATTATAAAGTAAGATTATGGTTGGTATAAGGTACAATAAGAAAAGATATTGCCTTCAATTATTATGCGAGTTAAGTGTTAAAGCTAAGATATATTAAATGAGCGTTGTGATTTTCTTAAAACTTGCAAAGAAAACATTGAAAAAGTAGATCATATAAAAAAAAATCAAACGGTTAATCTTGGTTGTGATTATGTATAAAAACTCAGCAGGCGTCTTTCGTGACGGTGAGTTGGCTAAGGTTAAGGTGCGCGCTTAGTAGTTAGCGATAAGTTTGCTGTACTGTTATTATTAGAGTAAAATATTTGGTATCTTGCTTCTTTTTTTTTTCTTCTTCTAAAACGTGTCTCTCACTTAAGGGCTAGGATATGCAAATAGCTAGTAGGTTAGATAAGATAAATCAGGACAAAATGGTTCTACTAAAACAACGAGGTCGTTTTGTCCCCGCTTGCTTCGCCGGTTAAGCAGAAGTGTCGTATTTTGTTTGTTTTCGTTTGTTTGTTTAGTCTCTCTGTTATTTTTCTGTTTCGTTTGGATGCTTTGGCTTGGGGGTGGGGTGGCTTTTGTTTGAAAGTTTCGCTGGGGATTTTGCAGTTTTAGGTTAGGGTTACTTTTGGTAGTTTTATCAATAATGAAAAAGGTGCATTTTAGCTGGGATTTTTTGGCATTTTTGGGAAATTTTTGCTATTTTTTTGCAGGCAGTTTCGTGGGCGCCGGTTGCTGCGTTAAAAGCATTATTTTTTTATCTCTCCGACAGATGATCGACTTCAGGGGTCCTGTTTTAGTCTCGTCGCCTACTCCAATCTGCCTTGGTTAGGTTTTTAAAGCGGTTCCGTGTTTTTTTGGTTGGTAGTTGTTCCTTGAACTGGTTGGTTTTGCATGGTTTTTTGTATGTTATGGCCTATCTACAATCACTTAGCTTAGAAAATTTCACTTAGCTTAGGAATTTGAATCAATGGAAATGAAGCCGAGCTTCTACAATGGAAAAGTAATCAAATTAGAAACTGACGTTTGGTTTGGAAAATTTCAAAATCTACGGTAAGTTGACGTTTCCATATCAAAGGTAAACAAACAACTGCATAGCAACGTATATCAGCCCAGCAAGTTTTCTAAGTTGATTGTGGATGATGAACGTAAGTTGCAGACTTTCCTAAGTAACTACTTTACTTAGATGTTCTAAGCTAAGTGATTGTAGATAGGCCATTACTGGTAGGAGTGACGTAGACTCTTCAACCAGATTACAGAATTCGGGCGTATTTGCTGTTAAGGTAGCGCTTGGAGTGAACGTTGTACGATTTGATCTGATTACTTAGGGTGTACGTCAGCCTCTTTTCGTCCCGCTTTAGGCCGATGTTGGTGTAGTTGTACATCGTCTCGATGTCCTTGGGTTCTCTGGAAGGAGCAAATGGGGAAGACAATGTAAAATGTGTATTTGACGAATTACTCGATTATTAGAAGGCTTTTGCAAAATTTCACTTCGGTTAATTGAATAACATTTTTTTTCTTTGTCTTTTTTTGTGTTGTGGTGTTGGTAGCCACCCTTTGTTCTTTTTTTGCCTTCGCTTTTCGCTCGGTTTTCTTCAGCCTTCGATTGAAATGGGTCGTCGAAATTGAAACGTCAAAAGACTTGGCGCGTTTGTTTTTTAGATGGCGCTTGCTAATTATTTACATGTTTTGGGATTATTTTTTAAGTGAGTGGGCAACTAATGTGCAAAGGAAAATGTTGCCGAAAGTTGGGGACAGTTTTGTATCGAAAGCGCCGTGAAAAAGTAAGCGAAAGTGAAAAGTTGATTTTGGCGATCATCATTAAACGTTTGAGGGTTTCTCGCGTGAGTCACTGCGTGTGCCAACAAAATGATAAGAAATGGTCTCGCAAAATAGAAATTATGATGCATTAAATTTGATCTTTTTAAAAATTTAAAATCCAAAATGGCGGCCAAATTGGCGGTGATGAAATATTGAAATTAGCATTTTTTAATTTAAAACACATACAAAAATTCAAATTTGACTAAAATGAGGACGAATATGATGTCAAAAGTAAGAAAAAAAAAAAACAGAAAAAAATTGTATAATCCTTCGGATAATCGAACTTCGGATAATCGAAAATTCAGATAATCAAGGCTTTGAATAACCGAGTCTGGGCTGTATTTCTATCAATTCATTCAGATACGAATCGTTCAGAATAATCAATAAATATAATTGATTTTATTTTATATTAAGAAGTTTTCCGGAGTTTTTTCAAAGGTCCACATTGAGCCAGGGGTACTTAGAAACACCCAGAAAAAAAGAAATTGGTTTATTGCAATAAAAAAAAGTACAGATTTGTTCAAAAATATGTTTAAGTAAAAAGCATAAACAATACTTTTTATTTTTCTACTTAGAACAAATTATAAACCTAACATATCCTAACATAAAATTGCAAATTGTCTGCTCCACAACATTGTAGAACATTGTTACACGCTTAAAAATAATCCTGCAAAGTTAGAAAAATATTAAATTTTTAAATAAATTTTGTTTTTCTAAATGAAAAAAAAAATCCTCTTCTAGGTTTTTGTATATTCAATAAAAACATAACATTTCCCATAAAATTACATGTCCCAAAACAATTAACAGTCAAGTAACGAAAAATGGCGAAGGTTTTAAAACTATTTTGTATTTTTTTGAATTGAAAGAAACAAGAAAAGATTTGCAAGTTTTTTTAAACTTCAAATTAAATTTAAAGGTGCAAAAACTCAGTTTCCATACCGGGGTAATTCTCTACCAACTCACACGAAATCGGGAAAAGTTGCCCCGACCCCTCTTCGATTTGCGTGAAACTTTGTCCTAAGGGGTAAATTTTGTCCCTGATCACGAATCCGAGGTCCGTTTTTTGATATCTCGTGACGGAGGGGCGGTACAACCCTTCTTTTTTATAACATGCGAAAAAAGAGGTGTTTTTCAACAATTTGCAGCCTGAATGATGAGATAGAAATTTAAAATCAAAGGGACTTTTGTGTAAAATTATTTGATGGCGTACTCAGAATTCCGAACGTATTTTCATCGAAAAACACTAAAAAAAGTTTTAAAATTCTCCCATTTTCCGTTACTTGACTGTAAAAATTTTGGAACATGTCATTTTATGGGAAATTTAATGTACTGAATCAACATTGTCCCAGAAGGGTCATTTTTTCATTTAGAACAAAATTTTTCATTTTAAAATTTCTGTGTTTTTCTAACTTTGCAGGGTTATTTTTTTAGAGTGTAAAATAACAAATAAAGTTGTAGAGTGACAATTACAAAATTTTGTATATAGACATAAGGGGTTTGTTAATATCACGATTATAGCGATTTTACGAAAAAAGTTTTAAAAAGTTACTTTTTGCGTTTCTCTTTGTTTCGTCGTCCGTGTCAATGCGGGTGGCCATGAATGGCCATGATCGATGACGACCAACTTTTTCAAAACTTTTTTTCGTAAAATCGCGATAACTCGTGATGTTTATAAGCAAACCCCTTATGTCTATATATCAAAATTTTTGTAATTGTCTGCTCTACAACTTTGTAGAACATTGTTACACTCTAAAAATAACCCTGCAAAGTTAGAAAAACACGAAATTTTAAATGAAAAATTTTGTTCAATGAAAATGACCCTTCTGGGACAATGTTGATTCGAAAAGTACATTAAATTTCCCATAAAATGACATGTTCCAAAAATTTTTACAGTCGAGTAACGGAAAATGGGAGAATTTTTAAAACTTTTTTAGTGTTTTTTTCGATGAAAAATACGTTTATTCGGAATTCTGAGTACGCCATCAAATCGGGCGTCTAATTTTACACAAAGTCCCTTTGACACCAAATTTCTATCTCATCACCGTTTCAGGCTGCAAATTGTTGAAAAACACCCTTTTTCACATGTTCAAAAATGGAAGGGGTCGTACCGCCCCTCCGTCACGAGATATCAAAAAACGGACCTCGGATTCGTGATCAGGGACAAAAGTTACCCCTAAGGACAAAGTTTCACGCAAATCGAAGAGGGGTCGGGGCAACTGCTGTGTGAGTTGGCGGAGAATTACCCACCGAGCATTAGTTTCCTTTTTTTAAACGAAAAGTATGAGTTTTCAAAATATTTAATTTAAATTTTCAGCAATAATTATTATTGCCCCATATTTTTTTTGTTTATTTACGTTAACGGGCTTAAATTCATTTTTTTCGGTTGCTTTATGTGATTTTTTTTGAAGGGCCCTCTATCCTCCAAAACATATGAAATTAAACAATTTTTAAAAATTTAGATTTACCAAGTCGTTATCAGTAATGTGTTGATGATAGATTCTAGTATGAAGAACGTATTTTAACAAAACTTGATATAAAAATAATGTTTATCTCCTTTGGTCATAATTTGTAGGTACCCTAAAACGGGGTGACTTTGATAGGTTTGAGATTTTCCCGCAAAATGAATAGAACAAGAAGTGTACAAAGTTACTCTTTAAAAATAAAATTAAAATTTTGAAAAGTTTCAAATGTTCGTTGACTATAATTAAGAAAATGTTGATGCATTATTTTAATCTTCTCAATGTGTCATAATTTTCTCAACGAACATGATTTTGAAACGGAAAACGGAATGCATTTTTCGTTTATCAATTTTCCACTAGGAGATGGTAAAATAATTTTGTAAATATGGAAAAATATGTGTTTTTGAAACATAATTTTAAAAAAACTCCAAATTTATAGAAATTTTCAGTTCAACAAATTTCATCAAAATGTGAACGTTTTGATTCATGCTTCGAATTCAGTTTAAAATGCATTATAAATTGATTATCTTACAAACCAAATTAGTTTTAAGCAAATGTCAGGCAAAATTCTGACTGTTTAACAATGTTACCTAAAATTTGTATATATTTTGTAAAAAAGCTTGTAAACTTAGTTAACAAAATATGAACATTGAGTTTTTTTTAAACAATATCAGCAACCTTAGTAATGATACATTTGACGTAAAAATAAAGTTAGAACACCTTAAATCTGATGTTAACATGACCCCGGAATTCAAAATAAGAATTTTTTTATAACTATTTTTAAACACCATTGAAAAAACTTTTTTTCAGGAATAGTGCATGGGCTTTGTGTGGCCACCCCAGTAAATGTTTTAAAAATAAGAATCTTAAAATATATTCCAAAAATTAATTGAAATCCTATCAATGTCACCCCGGTTTACGGTAATTGAATTCTTTTTGTAATGTTATCGTTGAAATGGGCAAGGGATTCGAAAATGGGTATATAAGGCTGCCAACTCTTGCTGAACAAAAATCCGTACATTTAGTCGATATGACCCAATGGCATAAAAAAAAGTGAAGGAAATATTGAGTAAAATTTTAAATTTGAGACCTAAACAGAATACCACTCAGTTTTTTAGGGGAATAACACTCAGTTTTTTAGGGGACATTGCTACATTCAGGCTTTCACCGATTTTCACCAGCTTTAGATCAGCAGGAAAATCATCTCTTGCAAATCTGAAAAGAACTGGAGTTTTTTTTTTAAATCAAATAATCAAAATTGTCATTTTTTGATGGGTTCAAAAACACAAAAAAGACAATTTACGCAACGTAATAAAAAAAACGATCCCTAACTGAAGTAGACCCACAAAATTACCCAAAATATTATTTTAAAATCAAAATGACAGTTATATAAAAATGTCTTATTAGCAAGGGCCTTGAACAAATCAAGAAGGATTTAAATTAAAATAAGTTTTATATTGTATTAACTTAAATCCGCAAAAACAGGATTGAACAAAAAATCCGGCCTGTTATAATCCCGCGAAGAGGGTCAAAAATCCGTACGGTAAGAAAAAAAAAACAAACAGTCGATAGCCTTAGTTAAACATTAGGGTGGCTGGATATGCAAAACAGCCATTTTACAAAATAAAAATGTTTTGTGAAAAGCCGGGTCTGCACGACTGCTCCAAAATTTTAGAGGGTTCTTTGAGGTTTAGTAACAATAAAAAAAATAACTGTTCTGATTGAATTGTACAATTTTGGAAGATTTGACATACAAACGTTAACGGTGCACATCAACCAGATTTTTGTATCTTCAAATGTACAGAAACTATCGATATGATTTTTTATTCATTCCCTAAATTACTATCTTCAATGTTATTTACAGCAAAATTTGACTTTTTTAAGAATAAGATTCTTGTACTTGGATTGGGTCCGTAAATTTGACAAATTTTGAATAAGAAGATAACAACATCCTTGGTTGCTGTGCACCCTTAACATTTTTTTTTTTTTTAATTTGCCCGATAAAGGTTGAACTTCATGCTTTTCGATGCCATGAACTTTGTTCATAATCATTATTTTCTTTATTATTTTTTTAGTAGTCAGCTGAAAAATCCACAGAATGCTACTCACTTCCGCTCGGTTCGCAGAACCCGCTCGGCCCAGTACTGGGGACGCGGGATCTCGCCGGGGGCTCCCCGGGCCCGCCGGTCCAGGTAATCGATGACGTCGTCGTAGTAGTTGTAACGGTAGTTGTACATGTAGCGGTACTGCAGGAACGTCGGACGCACCCAGTGCTTGTTGAGGGTCAGCTTGCGCCGGTTGAAGTCGTCGACCAAATCCAGTGCGTCGGCCCCGCGGGTGTCCTTTACGACGACTTTGGCTGTTGCCATGGTGTTGAGTGCCCCCCTGGTTGGCGCTACTTTCTGTTAAAGGAGCAAAGAAAAAAAAAATACTGTTTTCAAGCGGGCAACGAAACAACCCAAGTCACACTCCGTAGATCTTGCAGGTGCGGAAATGGCACCTTAAGTCGCGCTTCGAACACCGAAAATAAATCAATCGACGGAGCCAAATGTCTGGCGGTGACAATAATGAGAGCAAAAGTAAAAATAAGAAAACAGTGAAAACTAATGCACACGGATTTCGAGAGTCACAGTAAAATTAGAATTCGAAAGAGGACATTTGCTGCATTCTTGTACTTGGTTCGGCGCGCCCACTTGCAGGCAGAGGGGGTGTGATGACACTCGACCGTGGTACCAACTTGCTAATCACAACTATTTTTAAGAAGCTAAGAGTTGAGGGGGTTTGGCAAAAGTGCGTGCTTTGCGATCTGCTGATGGGCCAATGTCCTCTAATGACTTTTATTGGGGACAATTGATTGATCTTATTCTTGACAAAAATACATTTGTACAACAGAATAAAAGTCTTGTGATATCAAGTTTTGTTATTTTCTAACTTTTGGCTTTTTTATATTTTCAACAAAAAAAAAAGAAAAAAATAACGTAACTTTAAATATTTGAATGAAACATTTCTCGGAAACAATTTTTTAGATTTATAAAAACAATTCTCTACAAAATCGGTCTTTTTTAGAATTTTAATTTTTGTATTTTTTAATTCGACTGAAACTTTTTTGGTGCATTCGGTGTGCCCAAAGAAGCCATTTTCCATCATTAGTTTGTCCATATTATTTTCCATACAAATTTGGCAGCTGTCCATACAAAAATGATGTATGAAAATTCAATAATCTGTATCTTTTGAAGGAATATTTTGATCGATTTGGTGTCTTCGGCAAAGTTGTAGGTATGGATATGGACTACACTGAAAAAAATGATACACGGTAAAAAATTTTTGGTGATTTTTTATTTAACTTTTTGTCACTAGAACTTGATTTTGCAAACACTATTTTTATTTTTTTATGTTTAAGAGGACATAAATTGCAAACTTTTGAATTTTTTTGAATCAATACAAAATTTTTCAAAAAATTGAAAAATTGATCGCAAAAATTTTTCAACTTCATTTTTCGATGTAAAATCAAATTTGCAATCAAAAAGTACTTTAGTGATATTTTGATAAAGTGCACCGTTTTCAAGTTGAATCTATTTCTTGGTGACTTTTTTGAAAATAGTCGCAATATTTCATTTTTTTAAATAAGTGCACATGTTTGCCCACTTTTGAAAAAAATATTTTTGAAAAGCTGAGAAAATTATCTTTATTTTGTTTTTTTGAACTTTGTTGATACGACCCTTAGTTGCTGAGATATTGCCATGCAAGTGTTTAAAAACAGGAAAATTGATGTTTTCTAAGTCTTACCCAAACAACCTACCATTTTCTAATGTCGATATCTCAGCAACTAATGGTCCGATTTCCAATGTTAAAATGTACAACATTCGTGAAATTTTCCAATCTCTTCGAAAAAAAAATACCGAAATTTTTAAAACAAGACAAACATTTAAAAAGGGCGTAATATTGAATGTTCTAAAACATTTCAAAAAATAAAAAGTTTTAGTGACAAAAAGTTAAATAAAATATCACCAATATTTTTTACCGTGTATCATTTTTTTCAGTGTAATCTATATCCATACCTACAACTTTGCCGAAGACACCAAATCGATCAAAATATTCCTTCAAAGGATACAGATTTTTGAATTTTCATGCGTCATTTTTGTATGGACAGCTGCCAAATTTGTATGGAAAATTATATGGACAAACTAATGATGTAAAATGGCTTCTTTGGGCATACCAAAGGCACCAAAAAAGTTTCAGTCGGATTAAAAAATACAAAAAAAAAAAAATCCAATGTCCGAAATCTGAGAGAACTACTCCCATGATTTTTTTTATGTGAAATGTTGAATAAGAAAAATCATAAGTTTACAATTTTCTCTGTTTGAACTGAAAATTTCCAGAAATCTTAATAATAATAAAAACTTATGATATTTTGCGTCATGAAATCTTTAATTTATCTGAGTAAATAAAACTGAAATTGAAAAATATATTAAAAAAATTGTGCTGAAATATTCATGTGAAACCAAATCAATGCATTAATCTCTTGGCATTTTGGAGTTTGATATGCATTTCTTCCAGTTAATTTAGCATACGAGCGATAAGTTATTTGGTTAAAAAAGAATATGTTGCGTAACAAATGGTTTTTATCCAATGTTTTCTTATGTCAAATTTTTTATCATTTATTCAAATAATCGATGAGTTTTCCTGGTATGAAACACATTCTGCTGCACATTTTTCACGTAATTGTTTAATTCACTCTTCTATTCACTTAATTGTCACTATCATAACAGTCCATAATCCTTTTAATATTTCTTTATGCCTTAACACAATCACTAATCCAAGAGTCACAAACTTTGAATCACAAAAATCACCAACTACTTTATCACAAACTATTTGTCTCCCCCTCTTCGCGTACCTGAGAGAACGTTACTTGTTAATCCGGTGGAATGAACAAAGAGACTAACTTGATTTCGACTAAATCATTATTAAATTGGCAACGGTCGGTCGGTCGGTTGGACGACGACGATCACCGCTAGTGTGGAAAATCAGAGCGAGATGGCACGAGGCGGCACACGTTCGGCTTCACTTCGCCTTTCCTCTGCCCGTTAGTGCCGAATAGGTCCTTAGCGCAGGGTAAGCCGTAACGACATCAAACAGCTGGGTGCGATCGTTTTTTCCGTTTGTTTTACGACCGACAGGTAGATTTTTCCTTCCTTTTTTCTGTGGCTTGCGGTTTTTAAGCGGAAAACGCGCTAGAAGATCGTCGTCATCGATCGCCTAAGATCAACACACTTGGTTTATGATGGTTTTAACGAGGTTTAGGTAAACTATGAACCAATCCAAAAACACCCAAATTATTTAATTGTTTTCTTCATTTAACTTTTCCAGTCATAAATGTATTTTTTAAATAATTTTTTGAGGATCTTGTAATCCTAAGTTAAGTTGTGTTTTAATGGTTTTTAAGTTTTTTTTTTAGATTTTTAAGAGTGGTTTTTGAATGTCCGCAAAAATTATACTCGGATCTTACATGTGATCCATTAGGGTGTAACATGGTTGCATGGAAAAAAATAAAGTTGTCCAAATTCAGTGAGCACAGCAACTTTTTGGTTCCTTATGGGGTCCTATACAACTCCCCAAAGTTTGAAAACGATTGGTTCAGTCCTCAGAAAAATCATTTATTTTTATTTTTTATATTTAAAAAATCCACGTTTCTTGCTATATCAAAACCGGATTCATATTCGAATGTTCTGGAACGTGCTCTACAACTTTCCCGAAGAGAGTATGGTACTAACTTGCTCCTATAAAAAGATGCAGCGTGTTCAAAACTCGTCTAAAGCGTGTTTTTTGCTCGAAAATCACGTTTTAGATGAGTTTTGAGGACGCTGTATCTTCTTTCAGGAGCAAGTTAGCACCATATTCTCTTCGGGTTGTAGAACACACTCCAGAGCATCAAAATATGAATCCGGTTTTGATATAGCGTAAAACGTGGATTTTAAAAATTAAAATTCAAAATAGTAGTTTATGCAACAAGTTGCAAAGAGGATTTTTTCAGCACGAGTCGTACATTTATCCAACGAGGTTCACCGAGTTGGATAAATACGAAGAGTGCTGAAAAAATTAAGTTTTGCAACGAGTTCCATACAACATTTTTTGCAATTCCGAAAACACCCATTAAGTGAAACTTGAAGTCAAATTTTCATGTATTTTGTCAATAAATCGTTTAAATCAAAAAAATGTTGAAAGTGTTACTTTTCGAAAAAGGAGCTGAAAAGTTCAACTTTTCAACACCCATTTCAATTCAGTTATTATTGGTACATAAAAGTAGGCTATTTCGACGTTCAAGAGTGACAGGAAAAGCAAGTAGTTTCACGACGGAATTGCAAAAAAAATATTTTTCTCATACAAATTTATACGAAAAATTGAATCGCTTTGCGCAATGTGAGGACTTAACCAATCTATCTCAAACCCTGGAGAGTTTTTAGGACCCCAAAAGGGACTGAAAAATTTTTGTGCTAGAAAATCGATTTTGTTAATACACCCTACTGACTTCAAAATTTAAAAGGAAATAGAAGTCTAACTAACTGAAAACAACTAGAACTGCAATTTCCTGCATTTAAAACCATATTTAGCATGTCTATTTTCAATTTTTGTGGAATTCCAATGTACAGCAGCGCAAAAAATTTCTTTTTTCCGGCGAAAAAAAAACCCTTCAATAATTGAATATTTTGAAAACTAATGATTGCAAAACAACTGGGCAGGTGTAAAATGCACTTTAAAACACTTTTTTCATTCAAATGTGAAGGCCATAGCTTGTTATTAAAATTTTTATATTTTTTTTATTTTTTGCCCCCCCCTCGACCCCGACTAAAGTCGAGGGAGATAAACTTCAAAAAACATTTGCAGCGGCCTTACTTCTTCTGTAAACATCTGTAAAATTTTCAGATGAAAAACGAAACGAAGTTGACTTTATAGCTGTCGGCCACCATTGCTAGTATCAACCACTAGATTCTTCCTTTTATTTACAAGGGCTTCGCCGCCCTGGGCTCCTAAGTGTATGGAAGTATGGCACGGATCGACGGCGCCGAATACCCATATTTACACAAAGAATTTTAGAGCGCCCGCCGCGGGATTTGAACCAGCGACCTCAGGATTGTGAGTCTAGTGCGCGGTCCGATTGATACACACGGGCGGGACAATTTTCAGATCGCTCTGATTAAATTACATTACAAATTTTATGTACTGTTGATAATTAAGTTATATTTTTATTAGAATTATTAAAATTTTTATCATAAAGATCAAAGATTTGAATATTTATTTGAATTTTATTAAATATTGAAAATCGAAATAAATGAGTCAAGGTACCATATTTTGAAAATAAGCGACAATTTGAGTAACACTAAAAAACATTTCCCTATTTTGTTGCTGTCACTAGTGATGATCAATTTTAAACATATTTTTGACAGAATTTTAGGAAATTAAGGAATCTTTTACACTCTCGTATTAACAATTAACAAACAAAACAACAAAAGTAATTTCATTTACCACTTTACCAATCGATTTTGGAAGTTAAGTTGTATTCGGTAGTTTATATCAGATTAAAATTAAATTTATCAAAATGCTCTTAAGTCTGGAAAATAAGTGAAAAATAATTCACCTAACCACTATTTCTAACGTTATGACAATAGAAATAGTTATCAAATTCTGATTGCATTGTAAAATCCGCAATTAGGAGTAAATAGCGGAAATTATCTAAACAAAATTATCAAAAAAAACGAAACGAAACTATTGGCACTACGCCCCCCGGGGCATGGCCTTCCTCTAACGTGGGATTTCTGCTCCAGCGCCTCTGACGAGACAGGAGAAACCGGGACCGACGTTTTACTTCACCATCCGATAGAAGCTCAGCGGATAAGGCGGGAATCGAACCCGCGTCTCATAGCATCATCGGGATCGGCAGCCGAAGCCGCTACCCCTGCGCCACGAGACCCACAAATTATCAAATAAACAATGAAAACAAGAACACAACAAAACCTATCAAAACCAAATCAGTACAGTAATTGTTATAAAATATTGATGAACATTTTTGTTTAATTTCCTGGGTTTGGTTAAATATTGCGACATAATCAGGCGTTTTGCATATTATTTTGATAATTATGATAATCTTATTGTAAATTTTATTTAAAGATTTTATAAAAAAAACATCACAGCTGAAAAAAATCATTCCATCATTCCTAGTCGTTAACTCATAGTTAATCAACTGTTTCACATACCGTCAGTGGGGTGACTATGGGTCAAAAAACGATATGCCTCTCGTATTTTCTTAATAACAAAAACCATTTAAATAACATCGAAAATCTTTCAACGTAGATTTATTCTTAGATAGTTTACTAACATTTTCCCAAAATATGGTGGATTTTGATGAACACTACCTTAAATGCCAATTGTTTGAAAATTGACCCAATCTCACCCCTTAAAGGGGGTTACATTGGGTCAAATGAAACTAAAATGATGCTCAAATACAACGATATGGTAAAAACAAGTTATCCAACAGTGTTTCTTGTTCGAGGGAATCGTATTGACACGCTACAATGTTTGAAGTGGAGATTTTCAAACATTTGGGTAGTTTTCGAGCAATTCTAACAAAAATATTATAAAAATGATTTTTCGAGAGGTCATTTTTGGCCAAAACCGTACCCCAACTTTCGACAGCTGCCAAAATAACAGGATTTGTTCTAGGCACGAGATTTTTTCCAGCGAACTCATCTTAAGATGTCCTCTACACAACCCTTTCAAAAGAATTCATTTTCATTGAGAAGAACCAGAGAAACGGTAAAATCCGTAAAAAATCACTTTGACCCAATCTCACCCCCCAGACCCAATGTCACCCCCACTGACGGTACGTTATATTTAGCTTATTATTGTTTGTTCAATGGCATAGGGCACTTTTAAACTTTCTGTAAATTTGGATTTTGGAACCACAAATCTAAAAAAGACATTATACTTTCGGAAAAAGAATGTTTTCAAAAATGCATTAATGCAATATAAATTTTCGGTAGATGCGTAACTGAGCTAATAAATAAAGCTTCTCTTTTGAAACTTTTGAATAAAAAAATCATGGAATCTTCCTGAAAAATCAATTTCAACATAATGGTTTAATAACGGTTTATGTTATCATAACAAAATTTGTTATTGGTCTGGTATTGGTTGAAAGCCAAAACAACTTTGGAATAACATTTTTTGTTATGGAAGAATAACTCCAACTGTTATTGGGATGATCGGATTAGTTGTTAAAATAACAAAAATTAATAACAAAGATTTGTTCGAAGAATAACTAAAAATGTTATTAGTCTGTTATTACAATAACATTCCAATAACAACAAAATCATAACGACGAATAACAAATCTTGTTATAAATAACGTAAAATGTTATTGGCCTAGTATTTTCAAATATCAAAAAATGTTATTCCCAGATTATTTCCGTCTGCTCGGGAAGACAAAAACATGAATTAAAATTTGCCATCGTAATTAAGAAAAAAATGTTTTCCTCCTCAAAAATGTTTTGGCTCAGCAACCAAATTAAAATTTTCTGGTTTGGAAAATAAAAGTTGAAATAATTATCTTTTTTTCGATAGAAAGAGATGGAAAGTGTGTGCTAGTGAAACTAGTGTTCCAAGTTAAAATTCCTGTTTTTTTATTAACCTTCCTAGGGTATTGGGTTTCTTTTCTGCCTTTTTGCCAATTAAATTTGCAAGAACTTTTGATAAGTAAATGCTAGAGCCCTGAAATTTTCTGAGATTACATTTATAATATAAATACATATTTGCCAAAACAAATAAACTGTAGACAATCCTAGCTTTAACGGCTCGACCCCAAACTTTAAAAATTCGACATAATTCTAGTTTTTCGTTGGTCTCAAAAAAAAAACTAAGGATGTTCAATTTCCAAAACCGACCTGGACCGGAACCGGATTTGGGTACTGTGGCCACCAGGAATCTACAACAACCAAAAAGAAAAACCATTTTGAGCCCTCCACTTTGATGCTTTTATTTAACTTTTTTTATTTTAAACAAAATCTGGTTAAAAATATATTCGAATGAATAAAAAATAATCATGGAAACCTGAGATATAATTTTTAGATCTCCAGTTTATTTCACCCTATATAGCAAAGATTTGTTACACCTTGATTCGTTGGACATTTTATGAGGAAAAGTAACTCTTTAAGAAAAATGAACAACAAAGTAAAGTAACCACAAATAAATCCATACAAGACATGAAACGATCTTGCCCAAACATTCTTTGAAGGAAAGTGCGACCGCTGGCGTAAACAATCCCTTTCATCAACCAAATGGCCAAAATTCGTCAAATGATGAGGAAAGTGGACAACGACGTGCGCTACCTGTGCGCTGCCATCGTGAAACCGCAAACCGTCTATTAGATAATTCTCGAAGATTATTTATAGCAGTCCCGCTATCCGCTACTGTCTTACCGAAACTAATCTTGCAGAAAACAATTTCTAGAAGAATTTTGCTCATTTGGCAGCATTTTGGTGTGTCTTTTGCTGAGGGGGATTGTTTCGCCTTTTTTGACATGTGAAGGACATTCTGTCAGAATAGCTTAACAAGATCCAATTAGAACGAAATTTAAGACCATGAAAAGTACTTTAAACAATCGTGGTCAAAGACGATTCAGGTTCGTATTTTTTTTTTTTCTGGTGACATAAGCCCCATAGCGATTCAAACTATTTCTTTGCAGACTGCAAGCGCCCTGGTAACACACTTTCGTTTTGATCTTTGGCTTAGTTTGGCTTAGTCAAGGATCCGACGAATGATTTCGCGCTATCCGCCGATATCAAAGTGTCGCGACTTATCGACAACCATCGGACTAGGTCGTCGTCGCGCGAATTCGACTCCTGAATCGGTGCCAAGTTATGGTGACTCGGACTAGCATAGTGAGTCGAACCGACTAAGGGCCATGCGCTTCCACCAAATCATCGAGTCGCTTGGTGTGGGATTATTGCATCTGCCACGCCGCCGTGAACAATTTGCCCGCAATAATTAGTCAAGCTCTAGTAGGGGGGAAGTTGAACAGTAAGCCTGGGTCTCTTTTGCGTGAAGGATGATTGAGCAAAGGCAGATGAAATGTTGGCTTTAGTTTTACCTGTGATGAACATTTTCTCTAATAATGAAAAATCCTTTGTGATGTGTTGAGCTTGACAATTATTTGTGTATCATGTCCATCAGAATGTCTTGTGAAAAAATAATAAATAGAATGTTCACATTAATTCTTTTTACCATTATGTTCAAAATAATAAACAATCGCAGTACAAATTTAAATGTATATATTTAATACACAAATGTTTTTTTGTTCGTTGTATAATTTTTTCGACAAGTTTTTCAAATTTGTATAAATTGTGTAAAAATACTACTTTTGATTTTAATTTAAATTGAGAAATTATAAAGCAAAGTAAGTGTATAAAATAATCACAAAAAATATTTGAAAACATGAGCATAAAATTGGTTGATATCAGAGAAGAGCTTTGGGGGTGAACATATTTTCCACCTCTAAATTTTTGAAAATAAAGTAATAGCCTTTTAAATGTTTTGCATTCCTTCAACAAATCTCTTGAAAATGTAAAAAAAGTTCTTTAGGGATCATCTATAAACCACGAGGTCATCATCTTTTCTTTTTATCTGATTTTTTTTAAATATATTATCTATAAAATATTTAACCTGTTTATGAAGATTAAAAGTAGTTTATGCAACAAGTTGCAAAGAGGATTTTTCAGCACGAGTCGTACATTTATCCAACGAGGTTCACCGAGTTGGATAAATACGAAGAGTGCTGAAAAAATCAAGTTTTGCAACGAGTTCCATACAACATTTTTTGCAATTCCAAAAAACACACACTGAGTGAAATTTTAAGTCAAATTTTCATGTATTTTGTCAATAAATCGTTTAAATAAAGAAAATGTTGAAAAGTGTTACTTTTCGAAACAAGTGCTGAAAAGTTCAACTTTTCAGCACCCATTTGAGTGCTGAAAAGTAGAACTTTTCCACATTTATTTTGAAAAGTGTTGCTATTCGATTCTGTTATTTTTGGTACAGAAAAAAAGCTATTTCGTCGTTCAAGAATGACAGGAAATGTAAGTAGTTTCACGATGGAATTGCAAAACTACTATTTTCATCTTCAAAAGGTAGGGTATATCAGAATGCATTAACACAGTATTGATATAATGTATTCTTTAAGAAATAATTTTGACCATAAGTGACCCATCAAAATATTTCCAATCTTTTCCCACCTCAAAATTTCTAGCCAAAAATACCACCCAGGAATTGATGGTCATTGCGCTTTTCGCCAGACACCACGAGACATAATTTATAAACGTGCCAGCAAATTTGGCCAGACTCGACGGTTTCCGCCTCTCCGTTCACAGTAAATTCGCATAACTTTGGCAAAAAAAAATGCAATGCTCACCTGTACAGCGTGATGGCCGCGGAATTTGCATAGATTCGGCGCGTCGCTTCGTTGGCGGTGGGATGACACTGGCGTCATCGGCGTCACCAGTGAAGGTCATTTAAGTGATGCTTTTTTATTGGATTTTCTCTTTAAGTAAAAAAAAAGTAAATCTTTCCCAGTTCCTGAAGGGAACACCCTTGAAGAGTATCGGGGCCGGCATTTACAAAGCGGATTCAGTGGCAGTTTCATTCTCAACTAAATGTTAACATGTTAGGGTTGATGTTAACCATAGGTCGCCTCCCTAAGGTGTCGTGATAAGGTCCAGTTTGTAACGATACACTACCTTCCCTTTACTAAGCAATCGATTCCAGAAGGAAAAAGATCACCAGTTGTGTTGGTCCGAGCCGGGATTTGAACCCCGATCTACCGCTTACGAGGCGAAAGCGTAACCACTGGGCTACGTGGCTCGGTCAATTTTTTTTTCTCTTTAAGTGATTTATATTCTTATTTTGCAAGGTTGGAAATCAATGTTTTAATTTTTTATGTATTGTGACAGTTTTCATCAAACCATTTTTTCAAAAAAGACTGAAACAGTTATCTTTATATGATCCATAAATCCCAATTTGGACCAATTTTTCAGATGGTGGTTGTAAATTACATTACATAACATTACAGTTGTCTTAAAATCACAACTCAATGTCTTTATGATTTTGGATTATGATAAAATTGAAAAAAATATATCTTTTTTAATACGGTATTTGCTTTTGAAAAATCATCATTTTTTCCTTGAGAACCATCCTTGTACATGAGATGAATTAATGCTAAATCTGTCAAACCTTAAAGTAATTTTTTTTTTCTTTAAGCAGCTGTATCTCAGCAACCAGAGGTCCAATCTACAATGTCTCTTAGACAATTTCATAGCAAATTATTAAAGAAATGGTCACTCACCATTATTTTTAAAAATTAAAATTAAACTTTCGGTGGCTTTATCATGAAAACGGAGCCCTTTATCAAAAAATCTGTATAGTACTTTTCGATTGCAAATTTAATTTAACATAAAAATTGAGGTGAAATTTATTTTTGGTATAAAAAATTAGATTTTTTTTCCAAAAATCATGTTTTTTCAAAAATTCATAACTCGGCTGCAAATTTTTTCGACCAAACTTCTCTATAGCTCAAAAGTTATGGGTATTTGACCCCTAAAACATATCAAAAAATCTCGAAAAATGATAAATTGAGTTTTTGTGAAAAAAAATGATAATTAAAAAATCTGCAATTTTTTTCCGTGTCCCTGTTCTTTTCTCAATAGTCCTAAACATTACTTACATTTTTTTTCCGAAGACACACAATTGATCAGAAAATTCACTCAAAAGTTACAGCTGTTTGAATATTTACGTACCATTTTTGTATGGACAGCTGCCAAAATTGTATGGAGACTTGTATGGGTGAACCAATGACACAAAATAGCTTATTTGGTCATAGGAAAGGCCCTCACAAAGTTTGAGCCAAATCAAAATACAAATGAAATTAATTTCCGGTTCTGGTAGAGAGTTGCTCTAATATAATTGTAGTAAATTGAATTAAACAGTACAATTCTAACAGTTTACCAATGATTTTTGTTTTTATTTTAATCATGCTGAAAATGTTAACAAAGTTAACTTATATGTTTGGAAACAAGGTGACAAATATTGTGTTAAGAGAAGGTTTCAAAACATTTAAATAATTATTTACAGCGATGAAAGAATCTTCTCAAAAAAAAAAATCATTTGACTCTCAATATTCCAAAAAAATATTTTTTTTTGCAATTCCGTCGTGAAACTACTTACTTTTCCTGTCATTCTTGAACGACGAAATAGCCTACTTTTCTGTACCCAAAATAACAGAATCGAATAGCAACACTTTTAAAAATAAATGCTGAAAAGTTCCACTTTTCAGAACTCAAATTCAGACTTTTCAGTTCAAACTTTTCAGCACTAGTTTCGAAAAGTAACACTTTTGAACATTTTTTTTTGCTTTAAACGATTTATTGGCATTTTATGTCAAATTTTCATGTATTTTGCCAATAAATCGTTTAAAGCAAAAAAAAAATGTTCAAAAGTGTTACTTTTCGAAACTAGTGCTGAAAAGTTTGACTTTTCAGCACCCATTTGAGTTCTGAAAAGTGGAACTTTTCAGCATTTATTTTTAAAAGTGTTGCTATTCGATTCTGTTATTTTTGGTACAGAAAAGTAGGCTATTTCGTCGTTCAAGAATGACAGGAAAAGTAAGTAGTTTCACGACGGAATTGCAAAAAATAATATTTATATAGACATCTTAGGAAACGTGAAAAAATATGCGCTTTATCTGTAGTCTAAACTAACACCTGAACTAATAACTGTTGCCAACTGAATCTTTCTTTCTATTTTTTGTCTTTTTCTGTATAAATTACTGTCTCTTAACGATTGAATAAAAAAAGTGAAGGGAAATCAACATTTGTGTTAACAAGCTAAGAAAATTCTGGAAGAAACTACTTTAAAATGCATATTTTCCTTTAAAAAAAAGGTCAAAATTTTGACATTCTAAAAAAGATCGACAACCGTAAAACAATGTCACTTAAAAGTCTCTCTGGACGTGAAACGTCTGTCCTGTGTCACCAGAGGTATTGACAGTTGAGCTGGGCATATGACATCGTCTGAAACAAGCTGCGAAAATGGCTCAATCCGGGGTGGTGTCGTTCTAGAATGAAATTATCGCCTCATTTCCTCAGCTGGCTGCCAAAATTTGGAGATGATCTCTACTCTGTGGTTTGAGCCGAAACGAAGGGTGACTTTCGGATTTTCAAGTAGAATTGGTATTCATAGCATTATTTGCAGAGTAGAAGCTCTTGATTTTGGACTGAGTTCTTTAGGAAACAAAAGAACGGCCGTAAGAATATTTTTTATTTCCAAAATTCGAGCACCTTACCCTTGCCAAGTCCCAACTGCCAAAATAATAAAAGTATTCACAAAGGATTAAGTCATCATGGAATCATCGCTGCCCTGCCAGCTGAAGTATAAATAAGCAACAACTGTTTTTGTTGTTTCATTTTCTCGAAGGAAAAACAACTTCCTCGGCGAGCCGATGTTGTCGTCATGTTGTACCTGTTAGTAGAGATTTTTCAAAGCACACGTGCCTGACAAGGTTGCGTAAATTCGTCGCATTTGGCAAATGGGTTTGTTATGACGAAGTACAGGTGAGATTTGTCGGAAGAAAACAAATAAAATAACCTTTTTTGCGGTAGCTATGAAATTACATTGTGAATTTCTTATAAATAATGCATAAAATTTTGATTATCCTTTTTTTGTTTTTTTTCATTTTAATCATGTTAAATAATATTTCGTTGAGCAAAGTGTCCTTAAATGTACCTTTAAATTTTGCTCTTAAAAAAAAATAATTTCAATGTAAACGTAAAGAAAAATATTTAAAATCAGACTTAAAAATAAAACAAGAAATCGACTGCTTTCAAGCATAAGTTATCTCATACAACCAAACCACACCAAAATATAATCGGAATGCTGTCAAATACTATGCTGGTAGTGTAGAAATGCTTTAACGCCTTTTAGTAGGCAACAAGTGTTCAAAGTTATAGCTTAAAGCATAGACAATTGGATCATCATTTCGAAGATTTTTTTTTCATGCTTTTCTGTAATGCAACTATTTACAATGAAAAATAACTATAAATCCCCTGAACTTTTTTTTTATTGAGAAGCAACAAATTTACAGGGATCTTCTAAATAATCCGTAACACAACATTAAGCATTTTCTGCGGGATACGTGTTTGGATTTTAAGACAAACAAATGGCTTTGCGCAACTTAACCAATCGTTTCCAAACTTTAGGGAATTGGAACTTGAAAGTTGTTGGCTATACTAAGTTTAAACAACATAACAATTATATTTATAATACAATCAAAAAGGTAAGATAAGGAAATTTTCACCCTCGACGAGTTTAGTTCTATTTTGGAAAATTACTTTAAACATTTAAAGTAAGAAATGGAAATACGTATTAGAGTGACTTCTTTTTTTACATTTAGTTTTTTTTATTTAATAACATTTCCGCTCTGACTTTATCAACCAAAGAATTTGAGATTTAGATGATTTTCCCAATAATAAATTAGTTGTTATCTTGCTCATTTGAAGGTAAAGCGTACTTAAAACTGGTCTAAAATACAAAAAAAAAACAAATTTTGAGCCAGACTTTGTTGGAAAAGTTGCAGAGAATTTTCACAGTTTTAACGCTTTTGTGTTGGATTGAAAATTTAGTTCATAATATGAATTGGGTACTACAAAATTTAACGTGAATTGCTGATATTATTATTGATAACGATGAAGCAAATTTTTCTGAATACAAAGACCCTTTGTACAACCACAAAGGGTTTAAAAATTAGTTTTAAATAAATTTTGAAAAATTAACTTTATTGTCAGAAAGTATTTTCCTTGACAGCTCCTCGTTCCATAGTGTAATGCTGGCTTTTTTTTTACTTCATGACCCTACTACAAAAATCACAATATAAATAAATGTGTCACAAGATCCTCTGTAATTACTCTTAGCTTTAAGTAAAATGTAATTACAAAAGCCGACTCGGTTCTACCCAGGTCCCAGTACCGAAAAGGACATAATAAAAATAATTTTATGAAAAAAAAATAAAAATAAATGTGCGGACTAGGGTGACAAGAACAATTGATAATTTTTGGAAAACCTAGGTGACACCTTTTTGCTCTATTCCTTAGACAAAAATAAATATGATTGTCAATTTTGAGCCAAATTGGAAAATTTTTAGGTACAGACAAACAGACTTAACATACAAATTAATTTTTAAATAATCCATAAAATTGTCTGTGGTTTGAGGGTCACTGTTGACGCACTGAAATTTATATAGGATTAATCGCAAAAATGTATGATCTCGTGACGGTGGTGCGGTACGACCCTTTAATTTTTCTGGATTTTTACGAAGAAACGTTTTTCATTGAGTTGTAGCTCGAAACCTTAAAAAAAAGCCATTTGGTGTCAAAAGGACTTTTCGTTAAAAATTGGACGTCCGATTTAATGGCATACTCAAAATCATCAAAAAAGTTTAAAATAGTTTAAAAATCACTACCCTTTCTCGTTACTCAACTGTCAAAAATCGTAAGACGCAAATTGCACCCTGCTTTTTCGGTATTGTTAAGAATTTTCCATAAAAATTGGAAGCTTAACATTGTTTGAGGATAAAAACAGTTATTTGCAAATCTCTAAATGTTTTGTTTTGATCAATTTTTCACTAAACATATTATAAAGTTTTTGCCATAATCTTCATTATTTTACAGATAGATGAGTCCAATAACATTTAAAAAATGTATTTTCAATTGAATTTTATGCAAAAAGCGTGGTCGGGCCAAAATGTACCGCTGTGATGCTTCTTTGTATAAACAGTGGTGTCATCTAGTGGTGACTAGTGAAAACTGCCTTTACGCTGTGCATTTTGCCCAACAAGTGGTGCATATTACCCCGTGTACAGAGAAACCTCTTTTTACGCGGTGGCATTACGCTTTTTTTTCGTCGATTTCTCTTAAACCATACGACATTTTTGCAAGCTTCAAAAAGCGTTTTGATGATCTGCACAAAACCTAAAAATTGCTTTAAAAAGATTGCAAAAATGTTGCCTGATTCAAGAGAAATCTACAAATTAAAAAAACGTTACTTAATCCACCTTAAGGTGATTGGTGCCTGCCTCATATTTATGTTGTATTTACAAATCAATTTAAGAGTTTTATTTTAAATTTATTTTTATTTATTTTATTATTTTATGATTATTGTTTTTACCAGAACAGCAATTTTCAATTCTTTTTTGACCAACTCTCCAAAATAAAGGAGAAAGGGGGGGCTGTAATTTGGTCCTAAAATGAAGCTTAGATTGCTGATATTATTGTTTACAGCGATAAAGCTTATTTTTCTGAGTACAATGACCCTTTGTACGACCAAAAAGAGATTAAAATGTATTTTTAAATTAATTTTGGAAAATTAACCTACTTGACAGATCGTTCTAAGGGGTCCATAGTTGATCCATCGAAAAAAAATTGTCTAGTAATTTTTTTTTTTTGCATTAAAATGAAGTGATCAGAAATCAGAATTTGATTCTGAGTCGATAGGTATACGTGAAGGTATACCTAGGAGGTGTATTTAAGAAGTTAATTTTTCGAACGATTTTAATAGCCTAGCCTCAGTGAGGTGAGCAAGGCAAAACGGAACGCACCGCATAAAAATAGGTTCGACTGTTATTGTGTTAATCAACCATTTTTTTTTTTTTTTGAAATTTGCTATTTTTACCAATTTTGAGGGTTTCCAAGACTTTTTTTCACATGGATGACACAGAATAAGAGTTGTTTTAAAACATCTAAAACTACATATGTTCGAGCTGATGACTTTGGCCATTTTTTTTCGTGTATAAAAGAGTATGAAAGAAATGTTTTTGCCAAAAAATCATCAAAAATCGGGATCAACATGAATTGTTTTGCACCCTTCTACAAAGCTGTAGTGATGTAAATTTTATACAAGAATCTCACGCATCTTAATGCTCATCAGGGTGTAATAGCAAAATCATTTATCGAAACTAATAGAGCCGCCAGAAGTGGCAGTGCGTGGCCGAATGGTTACGCTGTCCGCTTTGTAAGCGGATGATTCTGGGTTCGATTCCCATCTGCTGCAACCTTCCATCGGATGAGGAAGTAAAATGTCGGTCCCGGCCTTGGTTGTTAGGCCGTTAAGTCATTCCAGGTGTAGGAGTCGTCTCCATGCCATAAGTACAAACAACACACCAAACCAAGCCTACTCCGGTGGAATCACTGGCGGCGGTTGAACTCGCAATCCAAAGGTCGTCAGTTCAAACACTGGGGTGGAAGGTTCCTTGGAGTAAAAAGAGGTTTGGGTGCTCTCCCCATTCAAGCCATCGGACTCCTAGGTTCGAGCAGAAACTTGCAATAGAGACCACAAAAGGGCCGCCAGAAGAGCTTACAAGAAAAGTTTGCGGTTGGGAGGCGAGGTTATAAATTCTATGAATCATTCAGAGTAGATAAATAACTTCGCTCTGTTAAGCTTAGTTTTGCCCAGAAAAAATAAGACTGTAAATTAATTCTCTACGAAATCGGCATTTTTTTTTTATTAATTTTAGGTTTTGATTTTTTTTATTCAGCTGATTTTTTTTTGTGCATTCGGTATGCCTAAGAAGCCATTTTGCATCCACTTTGTCCATATATTTTTTTGATCGATTTGGTGTCTTTGGTAAAATTGTAATTGTATGTATAAAAGCTGCTTTGAAAAAAATGCAAGGCACAAAAATGAGGATTTTTAATTTGACGTTTTAATTTACTTACTTGATTTACAAAAAATAACTATTTTTATTTTTTTTTAATTTTCTGATGTTGAATGTTTTAATTTATACTGATTCAAAAAAATCGAAATATTGGTCGCACAAATTTTTCAACTTCCTTTTTCGATGTTAAATCGAATGTTCAATCAAAAAGTATTTCAGTAAAATTTTGATAAAGTGCACCGTTTTAAAATTAAAGCCAGTTTTAGCTAACTTTTTTTTGAAAATAGTCACTGTTATCCAATATTTATAATTAGTGCACATATTTGACCACTTTTGAAAAAAATATTTTTGAAAAGCTGCGATAATTCTCTATAATTTGGTTTTTTGAACTTTTTTGAAACGGTGGTTGCTGAGATGTTGCCATGCAAAGATTTAAAAACAGGAAAATCTTCAACTTTGCCTGGGACACCAAATCAATCAAAAAATTCCTTCAAAAGATAGAGATTTTCCAATTTTCATATATCATTTTTGTATGGACAGATGCCAAATTTATATGAAAAATTATATGGACAAACAAAAAAAAATGGCAAAATGGTTTCTTTGGGAATACCGTTCAGACGGATTAAAAAAATACAAAAAATACGAATGACCGCAATCTCAGGAAATTGCTCTATAAACTAATAAAGTTTTTGGAAAATCTAAAAATCAGTAAGGTTCTCAGCAATCACCTAGTCAACGGGTATAATCCAATTTAAAATTCAAAGTCGAATGGCCAGCTACTGTCGCAACCATTTGTTACATCTATGTATAATCCTTATCCCAAAGCAACAAAATCTCAATGAAGATTACTCACCTTCCTCGAGAATCCCGGTTGCTTTATTTTTTTTCTAACAATAGATTCGCTCATTGCTCTACGGTGTGTGCTCTGCGCTATAAAAATAAATCTTTGAACATTACCTGATACAAAAAAAAATCGTCACATAAACACACCCGCGGGCAACTTGTTTAATTTTTATCATCACTTTGTTTCGCGGACGATTATTTTGAGTTGAATATAACTTGTACACGAGATTCGTGATTTATTCATCATCCACGTTTGTCTGTTTTCAGCTGTTTTTTTTTTATTATTTGTTACTTCAGTGTGAAAGAAGATCTTTTTATAATTATTCGTAATGCTACATTTCTATTGTCCTTTGAGTGGCTGTGAGTCACTGACGGATTATGTTTTATTTTTACACAATTGTTTTCGCATGTTTTGTTAAAATTTCTGAGGCGTTTTCATCTGAGGATACCAAAAAAAAAAAAAGAAAACATGTTTTACACGATACAGTGCCAGTTGAAAGAAAGTTTTATTTTCTGTGAACATCTTACATGCTAGAAATGTCAATTACTTTTTTTTCTTGAGAATATTTAATCATATTTATTTTATTTTATTTAAAAAATAGTTACAAAACAGGAGATTCTAAGAGCGATTGATTATACACCTAGGAGCAAAGCACTCTCACACGCACTGTGTGACGTTTTCTAGAACGAGACGACCTTCTTGGTTTTGAGCTTGACCATTCCGGTGGTGACCTTGGTGCCGGCGTGTTCCGTCGTGGTGGCCGGAATCAGCTCCTCCGTCTCCGCCAGCAGCTTCTTCAGCTGGGCCGAGCGGCGTGCCCGGGCCGCCTGTTTGGCCTCAAAGTCCTCCAGCTCGACGTCCAGGTCGGCCAGCCGGGCCTTGGTGGCGTTGGCCCGCTTGGCCGCGAACGATTCCGCCGTTTCGTCCTTCCAGCGGAGGGCCGCGTCTGAGCTGGCACTGTCTGCGGTGGCTCTAATCTACATGGGGGACGGGGTTTTTTTGGATTGTAGGTAGGTTTTTTTGGGGGGTGTTTCGGGACGGTTTGGAGGAAATACAGAGTGGGTCTTAGTACGGTTCTGGAGTTGAACTTTGAAGGTTCTGTAGTACGGTTTGGTACTTTGCCTGAAGTGTTGTGTTAAGTGGCAGGTAAGCAGAAGCAAAATAGGTACAAGATTAGCTTTCGGTTATGTGGCTTGCAGAGTTTTGTAGGTTAGTTGAGATTCCATTTCTTGGAACCACTCCTTCTTGATCATCAACGCAACAGTTAGTCTCACTTTTCGAAACCGTTCAACCTACCTTCAGCGTTTTCCTCACCGATCGCTTCTCGGAGGAGGAGTTGAAGTCGTCCTCAACGCTGGCGAGCTTTTCCGCCATCTTTCGGCTGGTGTTTTCCGCCAGCTTGGCCCTCGTGTCGGTGCGAACCTGCTCCAGCGTGTCGTCCGACTTGAGCTGGCTGAGAATGTCCTTGCTGGCGCGGATGCGGTTCAGGGTGGCCTGGACCTGTAGATCGAAAAAAAAACATCGGGTTCAAATTTGGTAAAAGCCTCGAAAAATGCCGTTTTTTTTGTATGATCAGCTGAGTAGAGATCGAGCGTGGGGGATTTTTAAAATAGAAAGCCATTTTCACTGATTTCACGAGACTGGCGGCGACGACGATGACGACGCTGAGGAAAAGTGATTGAACTCGGCAGGAATGTGATTCGATGTGGGGAAGGCGGTAACATCAACCATCAGTGAGAATGGTATTTTACGAGCAATTTTAGACTGGCTTAACACCGTGACATAAAAAAAACTGTGACGACTGAATAGCAAATATAGAGACAGGAAATAAACACTTTCGCCGAAAGATAAATGGCAATTATTATCATTTAAAAAAAGTAATCGATGATTTATTTTTTCGAAAATTCAATTCATTGATGAATTAAAAAATATGTATTTTTTTCTAAAGACACTGATTTTTAAATTAATTACAATTTGATGCAAGAGCACCATATTTGTCTATTGCGGTTCAAGGCAACTTTATTTATTAATTTTGTCGCACTTCAGTTTTTTAGTTTCCTATTTCAAATAAGAGCAGAGATCATTAAATTGCAATCCAATGCATTTATTAGGAAAAAAATAATAAACTTAACTTGAGATGACGAATGTTAAGAGCGAGTTTTTCACCAATGTGTAACAGGTCGTATCGAGGTGCTCCGATTTGGATGAAACTTTCAGCGTTTGTTTGTCTATACATGAGATGAACTCATGCCAAATATGAGCCCTCTACGACAAAGGGAGTGGGGCAAAACGGGCTTTGAAGTTTGAGGTCCAAAACCAGAAAATCTTAAAATTGCTCGCATTTCCGTAAAACTTCATCAATTCCAACTCTCTTAGATGAATTCGAAAGGTCTTTGAAGCCCTTAAAAATGTGCCATAGACATCCAGGATTGGTTCGACTTTTCTCTTAGCTTTTGCAAATTACTGTCAAAAATGGATTTTTTTAAAACCTTAATATCTTTTTGCAGCAGCCTCCAACACCCATACTCCCATAGGTCAAAAGATAGGTAATTACATGGACTATAAGCCTACGGTGTTAACTTTTTGGCCAATCGCAGTTTTTCTCATAGCTTTTCGATTTTTCTAGAACAAACATTTTACAACGTTAGTTTTTGCCCTGTAGGCCGCCATAACGGCACTTTTTGGTCTCAATTTTGTCATATTCGGAATCCTCGGACAATTTCACGTAAGTAAGAAGTATTGGAGTTGTAATTTTGATTGGAAAAAATGCCATTTAGAATGAATTAAAATATTTTTTAACGATTTGTTGGATTAGGGGTAAAATAGGTTTTCGCCTACTTGATACAGCATTTGACGTATTGATCATAGGGTAAATAAGATCTATTTCTTTTTTCAAAAATGTTTTATTTAATTATTTTTAAATCAAATTTACAACTCCAATACTTCGAACTTACGTGAAATTGTTCGAGGATTCCGAATATGACAAAATTGAGACCAAAAAGTGCCGTTATGGCGGCCTACAGGACAAAAACTAACGTTGTAAAATGTTTGTTCTAGAAAAATCGAAAAACTATGAGAAAAACTGCGATTGGCCAAAAAGTTAACACCGTAGGCTTATAGTCCATGTAATTACCTATCTTTTGACCTTTGGGAGTATGGGTGTTGGAGGCTGCTGCAAAAAGATATTAAGGTTTTAAAAAAATCAATTTTTGACAGTAATTTGCAAAAGCTAGGAGAAAAAGTCGAACCAATCCTGGATGTCTATGGCACATTTTAAAGGGCTTCAAAAGACCTTTCGAATTCATCTAAGAGAGTTGGAATTGATGAAGTTTTACGGAAATGCGAGCAATTTTAAGATTTTTCTGGTTTTTGACCTCAAACTTCAAAGCCCGTTTTGCCCCACTTCCTTTGTCGTAGAGGGCTCATATTTGGCATGAGTTCATCTCATGTATAGACAAACAAACGCTGAAAGTTTCATCCAAATCGGAGCACCTCGATACGACCTCTAGAACAAACCGAGCAATATTTACAAATACTGCCTCTTAAGCATTCATTAAAAAAATAATATCATTTAAAAAGTGCAAAAACAACCATCGCATACTTACATTCACTATTTTATAACAGTCAAGAATCAATTTTAAGAAGTCCTCAAAAATAATTCACATTGGATAAATGATTGCTAGAATAGTCAAAGGATCCATGAAAATGTTTTATAAGATAACAGCCAATAAATAAACTTCTCGACTCTCGACTATGACTAATCTAGGTTAGCTGAATTGAAATTGATTTAAATGTCAAAGTTTTGGAAAAAAATCTTTAAAAAGTTACATTTTCTATTTTTTATGGATTAAATATGCCAACGATTGAGTTATAGAGCAATGCGGTCTGTTTTTTTTACTCTCAAATTATGAAAAACTAAGATTTTTTTGAAAAGAAAACTCAAAGTAATTTCAAAATTAAATTTTAATTGCAATTAAAAAGTACTCATGTAAAATTTCGATTAAGTGGACCATTATCAAATTAAAACCACCGTAACTCTTTTTGTCCTAATGGGCCAATATAAAAAGTAGAGGTGGGCAAAACCACTCTTTTTTAGGAGCATTTTCGTTCGCTCATCAAAAAGAGCCGCTCTTTTGAACGGCTCTTTCGCTCTTTTACAAAATTTTGATGAAATTGTTTTTTTTTAAGAATCGTGTGATTTTAAAAGTTATTTCACACTGGACTTTTACAAATTATTTGATTAAAAAAATAAAACTGAAAACGAGAAGATGTCCTTGAAAACAATAGGTCTTGGCGGTCTCTATGTCAAGATTTCTACTCGAACCTAAACATTCGAGTAATTGATGGCATCCAAACATAAATCTAGGATTGCAAAAATTGCTATTAATTTCAAAATTGCGTTTATTTCTGCAAGAATTGAACAAATGCTGATATTTGTTTCTTCTCTTTTCTACATTCTGATTTAATCGTTAATGTCTATAAATGCTAAAGTTGATTTGGACAGAAGGATTTTTTACCCAAAATCTCTAAACTATTCAGAAGATTTTTGATAATATTATGCAATTTGAATTGCTCAAATTTGTATTCCAGTGATACTTCAATTTATAATCAGTTGTAAAGTGAAACATATTTTCATGTTGTTTGAAAAAATCATGTTTTTGGTTTTTTATAGGCAAATATTTGAAATTACATTTTTAATTCTCAAAAACAAATTTTGTATTACATTTTTTGGAATTTCAATAAATTATATTTATAACAAAAATCATGCCATGTTGAGCCGGTTCTTTCAAAAGACCGAAGTTTGAAAAAGAACTGCGGTTCTTTTTTTGTGAGCCCGGTTCTTTTGCTCTTTTCAGTGAATCGGCTCTTTGAGCGGCTCGCTCTATTTATGCCCACCTCTAATAAAAAGATATGCATTTTCTAAAGTGTATATAAAAAGATATGCATTTTCTAAAGTGCTTTAAACTGCTTGAAAGGATTTAGGTGAAAATTTGATCCGATCCTTTGCAAGGAAATGATTTTTTCAAACAGGAAGTCTCCAAATCAAAACTGGATTTGGCTCAAATTTGGAGTCTTTGACCCAAATAATTAAACCCGTATTTTTTTTGTTTAGCAATTAAGGTGCTCTTATCCAAAATAGGGTGGTTAAAAATTGAAGCGCGTTTCAAAAGAAAGGTTATTAGTTGGACTTTTAAGGAGAAATAGGTGGAGGTTCGAAAACCTAGCTGAATATTTCAAAAGGTCTTATGAAAATTTCATTTGCTTATTTGAAGGTCTCGGGGACAAGGGCTCATATCTGACAATATTTTTCCATGATTCATTGTTATATTTTACATAACATATCAAAACATTTAGAATATCCATTTACACGATTCGAAAACATGAACTTTGAACATAAAAACTGTTTTTTGTACAGGTCATCATTGAATTTTAAAATATCGCAGTTTTAGTGAAAAAGGTTGATTTTTACCCGTTTTCGTCATTTTCCCTTTTGCGCGCGGCGGTGTCGGAAAACTCAGTTTTTATGTTCAAAAATTCATATCTCCGAATCGTGTAAATGGATATTCGCAATTTATGGATATGTCATGTAAAATATTTCAAGAAATCAGGGAAACATATTTTCAGATATGAGCTCTTTGGTCCCGAGACCATCAAATAAGCAAATGAAATTTTCATAGGACCTTTTCAAATATTTAGCTAGGTTTTTCGAATCTCCATATATTTTTCCTTAAAAGCCCAACTAATAACCTTTCTTCTAAAATGTGGCGCTCTAAAATTCGTTTAAAAAATGTGCTTTTTCCGAAAATCTTTGAAAAATGCCATTTGATTTCCAGTTTTTCGGTTTTTTTAACATAGTGAACATGATTGTCCATTCCTTAATATATATATTTTATTTTTGAAAAGTTGAAAAAAATTCTCATAAAATTACTTAAAAGACATTGAATATTTGTCCTCTGGTTGATGAAATAAAGTGAATAAAAGTAAATGAAACAAGAATCATCTAAACGTCGTTTAATTTGCCAGTAAGAATATTTAAGAAACTAATGGTAGTATTTTCAAAATAGCGTAAAAAAAACATTCCTAAAATTTTCTGATAATTTCGATTGCAAATTTGATTTTATATTAAACACTAATGTGAATCATTTTTTCGAGTAAAATTACTATTTTTCCAAAAAAAACTCAATATTTCAAAAAATCATAAATAGGTGGCAACATTTTTGTCTATACTTTTCTATGGCTTAGAAGTTGCCCTTCGTTGTTTGTCCCCTGCAACAAATAAAAAAAAATCATTAATCAAAAAATATTTTTTTCTGAAAAAAATATGTTTGCTCAAAAGTACTTTCCGATTGCATATTGAAATACATTTAAATGATAAAGTGCATATCTGGAGTTTTTTTAAAAGGTCCAATAAACCAAATTTCCAGTTTTTTAGGTGTTTTTGAAACCGCCTTGAGTCAGGGGTATTAAAAAACACCGAAAAAGCAAAATCTAAAAATTTTGATTATTGGACCTGTTCAAAAAAAAACACCAGATATTTGTATACTCCTGAGCAGCGATGGAATAATCATCATCAAAAGAAAATCATTAGATGTTCATCAAGAGAAAAATCCGAAGGAGCATGCTCTCCTATCTCGCGCACGAAAGATCGATAAAAAGAATCTTAAAATATCATCATCTTGATTATTCGGCGGAACATCTTTTTCACTCCTACACTTGCAAGTGTAACGTCACAAGTCGAAAAATGACTTGTCATTTTTAGTAGATGGGCAATATGTGTAAACAAAGCAAAATAAATAATTGTAAGTGGTGCTAACAAGGAAATTCACATAAAATCATCAACAGAATGATTTTCTTGGAGAAGTTCGGGAAAGAATTTCTTTTGCGTGATTTGCCTTCTCTTTATTTCGCGGGTGAAGAAAGTTCGATAGCGATATTGATTGTTTTGCGATTATTCCATCCCTGCTCCTGAGATTATTTCAGCGTTTGTAGTGCTGGAGCTCTCTTGAAGAATGCCTCCTGGTGCTTAAAATGTGGCTTGCGCTTTTTCGAGAAATTTGATTTCTAAATTATTTTTTTTTATTTATATTCCTTTCACCATAAAATGGATGTAACTTTTAACTCTTAAGTCCAAATTGTCTTGTACAAAATAAAAGTGTAGATTATCAAAATCATCCTAATCGTGAACCACCCTAATTTTCAATCAAACCTAAAATTGCCCCTTTCTACAACTCTTCCGAAGACATCAAAGCTCAAAAACTTCACCATTTTTCGGAAAATCCATTTTCCACTTAATTTTGCGATCTGGACCGCTGCACAATGTCATCGATGTAATTTCTTTTCAATATCTCGTTAGTAATGATTAATCGAACATATGACGTATGGGTTAGGCATTCTGGTGAGTATCGCATCAAAATTTACTTGCATCAGCTTGACTTCTAGCAATACAACAATGATGGTGGTGGGAACTACAGGAAGGAGCTGTCAATTTTGATCAAATATGTTTCCATGAGTTTTTTTTTGTTTGTTCAAACCTTTCTTTTTACCAGCTTACAAGCAAGCATGAGCTTCTTAACCAAGTGCCTGGAGAATGAACTTAGATGAATGATTTTTTTAAAATCAAACACAAGGTTTTCACTGCGACATTGTGCGGTTCAATGTATCACATTTTATTATCATCATCATATTTCTGTTTGGTTTTGTTTAGGGTATTCTACAAATGTATAAGTGAGGTTTATTTCTGCATTGTTTTAATTCTAAGAAGATTAAATAGGATTGATTATGGGTGCAATAGTAAAATTGGTATATAATTTGTTTAAGCCTATACAATTGTTCGTTTCGTTTGTTTTTGCATTATAATCACATACACTTGCAAGTGAGTGTTTGTTTGAGTGTTTGTTGGTTTTGATTTGGGTTAAAAAAGGTATAAATACTATTAAAAATATTTAACAAGTATACTTAACAGGCAGTAACAAGCGCTTGTTTCTACACTTATGTTTAGTCGAATGCCCTTCGAAGAAGGTTTTTTGGGTATAAATTTTCGTTCGTTTTTCATGTATACATAAAAGTAAATACTATCGCGCGTGTTTGTTTACGTAACTGTTCACAACTAGTGGAGGGATAGAGAGAGCTCAGTGAGTTAGATTAACTACTTAAAGGAATACACAAAACAGATCAACATTCCTGGCAGATAGTCGAGGGCTAGTATTCCGCCTGTGTGCGTAATGTGCTCAGCTCAATACATGCTGCTGTTGCTGCTCTAAATACAGTGCGAGATGGCGCGACATTTGACATTTTGCTTATTTTGTATATAATTATGTAAAAATGTGGTTATAGTTGCTGTTGTTTGTAAACTTTGAAAATTTGGAAACATATTTTAATCAAAACGTAGACGTAGAGGTGTTTTGTAAGTTAGGGAATTGGAAGGAAATGAAATCTCACGCTGATCAAGATGAACTTTCAAGAACTTGCATGCAAGATTTCATCTCCTTCGTGCAGGTTTCTTAGTTGCGAGAATATAAAAAGGGTCGAATTTCGATTAGTTTTCGTTGTAGTAGGTGAGGGGGGGGGGGGGGGGGTTGAAGGGGGGCTTTGGGGACGCAATTTAGGAACATCCACAACCGCAGCCACCGTAGTTGACCGAGTTGAAGTAATTGTAGTAGTCGTAGTAGGACCGCGGCATATAGTGCGAATCGCTCGGCAGGGGAATCACGTAAAAGATCGAGTTGTCCCGGTTGACGTCGGACCGGCGGAGAAGATACCGGCGCCGAATGTGGGCTCTCACCTGATCGTCAAAGTCGAGATCGCTGGACACCGGAACCAGGCTGGAGCTGCGCAGGGCCTCGGCGCGCTGGTCGATGACCGACCGCTCGTGGATGACCTTGGAGGCGCGGGAACGGGCCGCGGCCAGCTCCTCGTCAAACTCGCACCCGTTGAAGTCGTACAGGGGCCGGGGGGAAACGGCACGGCCGAGGCTGGCCCGCTCGCGGTCGGCAGAGCTGCAAACAGAGTGTGGATTGAAAAATTGACTTTCCAGCTGTGCGTCTAGGGTTTGGCAGACAGTCCGGTCATAAATCAACGCTGGAAGTGGGAAGAAGCATTTGCAGTCCAGATGAAAAAAAAAATCATCAGATAAGACGAAAATTTGTTTCAAAGGGCAAATCGTCTTTACTGTACTACATATCTAGTCTCAAGTCGGTTTGCAAAGTTTTTATTTTTCTCGTTTGAGTTCGAGTCCGATTTTGAAAAAAACTGTGATCAAAGTCAAAAGAATTTAATCAAGTTCAACTGGAATTGTTTATCCAATCGTGACACCCAGCATGCCAACCTAACCACTGACATGAACCTTGGCGCTCATTTGTTATCCTCCGTTTTCTTCAAACCCAATCTCCAAAAAAATAAAATATTGAAGGTGAATTATTTACATAAACATGCCGACCACAGTTTCGGCCTGTTTCGTTGACCAGATGGTTCCAAACTGGGTCGTTTGTTTACGCATAATGTGTGCCCCACCAACTAACAGGCTAACTATGTACTAGAAGAAAGGTTACTTACGCCGGGCGGCGGCTCTTCTCGAGCCGTTCCATGGCCTGCTTGTAGTTTTGCTCCACCATGCCCAGGTTGGAGGCGTACACGCGGGTGCGAAGTCCAGGACGGCGGCTCATCTTGGCTTTGTGTGTGTGTGTGTCTTTTAACGGTTGATTTGAGGGAGGGGTTAAAACTCAGATGCAAGCTGGAAGAGGGGGTTAGTTAGCTGAAATGAGAGAAGAGACTTTTTGTAATTAGAATTATTTGTCAAGTTTTTTCTTTGTTTTACATTTTCAAAGATAAATTTGAATATATTTAGTTTTTTTTTTTTTTTGCTATTTTATACAAAGTTGAGCAAATGTCCCCAAAAAAGTTTTCATTTGTATTTTTGGATTAAACCAAATCTCTCCAGGCTGCTTCCTTATGACTAAAGAAGCCACTTTGCATCATTTGCCCATACAAGTCTATTCAACATTCTAGCTATCAATACAGAAATGGTAATTATGTAATTATTCGAAAATCGGTGTCTTGAGAATGATTTTCTGACCATGTTGGTGTCTTCGACAAAGTCGATGATTAATTAAAAATTTTAAAAAATACTCATATGTTTAATAAAATTTTAAACACTTAGAGTTAATCCGTATTTTGAGATTTTCGAAATTCTTTGACATTATTTTTAGAGATCTCTTAAAAAAATATATTGGAAATGTTAAAATTCAATTTTGAAAGGATTCAAAGTTAATTTGAAATAATAGCCTTAATTTCAAAATGTTCATAATATTATATTTTTGAAGCGATCAGAAAATTTTATGAATGATTTTTTGTGACATTGAAATCGGAACCTATAGCATTCCCCAGCATTCGGAAATTGATTGCTGACATAGAAAACTTCAATGTTATTATTTCTTTATTTTTGAGAGGTTGTATCTCAAAAACAAAAAGATCATATTTTTATTTGTTTCTTAAACGATTTTATGAGGAATTTTCTCAGGTATATGAAAACAATATTGTTGGAAATGGGCAATCATGGATACGATTTGAATGTCAACAAGAATCATTCATCAATCATTAAGGCTATAGTAAAAAATGATGCACCTTTTTAAAAAAAATACTAAATCAGGCAACAAAATTTCAGTCAAAAAAGATTTTTTAGGCAAGAATTATTATTTCTTTAAAAACGTCATATCTCGATAGCTGGAAAACTGCCAAAATTGTATGGAGACTTGTATGGGCAAACCAATGATGAAATGGCTGATTTCGTGTAGCATTGCTCAGTTTGATTATAAAAAGGTTTCTTATTGCCGATAATTGCATAATAAAAATGTGTGTTTATATTGATTTGGTTGTAATCACCGTGGAATTTTTAATTGGTTAAATTCGCTTGGTTTTGTTCGGTGCACATTTTACACATTTTAATCCAGTTCCACGACCCACATATTTGGTCAAGCTTTAGCTCAAATTTCCAAAATTGAAGATGCAAAAAAACTTTATGCGTTACTGTTCATCGAAAATTTATAAGTATTTGAAATATCTCTCTAATATTTTAAACATTTTATTTTACAACAATAAGTTGATTTAGTGAACTTATCTAAGATGAAGATTCATCACAACCGATCTACACGGTTATAATTACATCTTAATTGTGGTTAACAAAAATGATTCAGATATATTGCCGTAGTTGATTTATATTAGTGAAATATATAAACAACTTGGTCAAGGTTCCGGTTCCTTTGAAAAATCATCTAAAAAACAGATACTTTGGCAGTTCATCAGTAATAAATCAGTTATGTGAAAAGATGTTTAGCTGATGGAGAAGCTAAATAAAATTTTATGAAGAAAAGATGATAAAAAACTTTTTTTTTTTGAATAATCACAATAAAAAAATATTTAAAATTTTAAAGGCTTTGCGATTTTTTACGCACGCAATGCAATTATCACGGGGCCGTTATCCGAAAACTCAAATTTTACGGATCGTGAAAAATGTTCAAATAACCCGTGAAATATATTGCTAAACAACCATTTAGATTTAAATATACTTAATTATATATTTGGTATCCAAGCTGAGTGATATTTCAAGCTGAAAATTTTCAGCTTTCACGGAGACCATCAAATCAAATCATTTAATCAAGTGTAAATTTCCCGAGACTTGAAAAACTTAAATAAAATGACCCAGAAGGGTTCATTTTAAGACCTGAATTATATTTTAAAGCACTGGAATAAACCGAACTTGAAACCTTTTTATTTATTCTAGAATTTTATTTAAAAAAATGAAATGGTAGTCAAATTGCTATTCCAAGAAATTTACCCAATACACGAAACACTATCATTAATTTTCAAAAAAAATGAGTTTTCACGAAAAATACGACGATAAGAACCCTTTGCCGAACTGTACTTGAAAATTTCACGAATATTCAAAATGTTTTTGAATGAACCCAATTTTGCTGAAAGTGACAATAAATGCAGGGAAATGCATTTGCTCACAGTTGATTGCACTTCTATTTTCACTTTATATTTCAAATAAATCAGACAAAGTTTTGTTTTGACAATGGAAATTAAAAACTTAAAATATTTTTTTTTATTAAGGGCAAAAATTTTAATGCTTCTTGAATTCTTTCAGTTACATGGTACTGTGGAAAAAAGAATAAACTATCAATACAGCAATTCCCCACGAAAACAGCATGGAAAAACAAAAGTGCTCGGATCGGGCTCAAAATTTTTCTGGGGTTCCCTGGCCGAAATAATTAGACCCGTATTTTTTGTTTGGCCATTAGGGTGACCTACGCCGTGTTAGGGTGGTCTGAAAAATTTTCGTCGATTTTCGCAAAAACCACTTTTTTCGAAAAATCATAACTCCACGCCATTTTAACCGATTTCAATTGTCTTATACGCAAATGAAAGATGATAAGTTGGCCTTTCAAAGAAAAATAATAAGAAGTTTCAAAAATCTAGCCTAACATATGAAAAGGGCGTATGAAACTTTAAAATGTCGTTTTGACAGTGTCTGGACCAAAGAGCCTATGTCTGGAAATATTTTTATCGGATTCTCCGGACATTTTTACATAACATACTAAAAAATGGAAGGAGTTCATCAACAGGATTCCGAGATATGATTTTTTGAAAATAAAATCCGTGTTTTTTGACGCGCGCAAAAACCGGAAAATGACGAAATTGGCAAAAAATCAACTTTTTTCACTAAAACTGCGATAACTTTAAAATTTCACCTATAGATGACCTATAGATGTCTGGGTACCAAAATTTTCGTAATTCGTAACTTTTGGTACCCAAACATGTATAGGTCATCGCTGAAATTTTTAAGTTATCGCAGTTTTTGTGAAAAAAGTTGATTTTTTGCCAATTTCGTCATCCTCCGGTTTTTGCGCGCGGCGCGTCAAAAAACACGGATTTTATTTTCAAAAAATCATATCTCGGAATCCTGTTAATGAACTCCTCCCATTTTTTAGTATGTTATATAAAAATGTCCGGGGAATCCGATAAAATTATTTCCAGACATAGGCTCTTTGGTCCAGACACCGTCAAAACGGCATATTAAAGTTGCATACGCCCTTTTCATATGTTAGGCTAGATTTTTGAAACTTCTTATTATTTTTCTTTGAAAGGCCAACTTATCATCTTTCATTTGCCTATAAGACAATTGAAATCGGTTAAAATGGCGAGGAGTTATGATTTTTCGAAAAAAGTGGTTTTTGCGAAAATCGACGAAAATGGCCATTTTTCAGACCACCCTAACACGGCGTAGGTCACCCTAATGGCCAAACAAAAAAATACGGGTCTAATTATTTCGGCCAGGGAACTCCCACAAAAATTTTGAGCCCGATCCGAGCACTTTTGTTTTTTTCCATGCTGTTTTCGTGGGGAATTGCTGAAAAAAGACTTTACATAAAGCTGCTCTGGGTATTTCTAATCTGTGATTCCAAATCTTCAAACTTGTGAAAAGCTGAAAAGTGCCAATGTTAATTTAAAACGTTGTTATTGACAAAATAAAATGTTTACAAACGATTGTATTCGTTTTTATTTTAATGAAAATGTATGTTTTAAGCATATTTTACTTGAAAAGTTACCAAATTTACACTTAAAACGTTTGTGGATAAAATGTTTGTTAAATTTGTTTTTTATGCATTGATTTCCAAAAATCTTTGGATTCCACGGAATTTCACGGAAATTATGAAATTTCAGTATTTTTACGCTGTTCGCGAAATCAAGAAAATTCACTTACCCTAACTAAAATTCTATCCCGCAAACAAACTGTTTTTGGCACATTGAAAAATATTCTTCTAAATTTCGGAGCTGGACTGGGAAAAAGCCATGGAAACTTGATTATATAATTGCAAATAATATTCCTCTAACGTTTATTTTTCAGTAATTGATATCAAAACTTGATGCCTATTTTCTTTTCGTGGGTGAAAAATTACAAAATATAACTACTGAAGCTAATCAATAATTGAAAAAAACAAGAAATCGCAAAAAATACCGCTTAGAAATCCTAAGGCAATATTTTTATTTATATTTTTAAATTGGTTTTAATTCTATCAAATATGTCAATTTTACTATATTTACAGTTTATTTTGCAAATAGTAGTTTATGCAACAAGTTGCAAAAAGATGATTTTTTCAGCACGAGACGTACATTTATCCAACGAGGTTCACTGAGTTGGAAAAATACGAAGAGTGCTGAAAAAATTAAGTGATTTTGAAAAGTGTTGCTATTCAATTCTGTTATTTTTGGTACAGAAAAGTAGGCAATTTCGTCGTTCAAGAATGACAGGAAAATTAAGTAGTTTCACGACGGAATTGCAAAAAGTTGCTTTATAACTTTCTGGTTAGCTATTAATTACTTGATTTTTGTCAAAGTTTACATACGCCAATTTCAAAAACACGATTGGAAGTGCAAGCTCTACACCCTCATCATTTTTCTTAGTAAAACAGAATCAACTAGTGATGATCAACAAGAAATAACAGTCAATTATGGTGCAACTATTATCCGGACTTTTGAAAAATTTAAAATGGAACATTTATTTTGAATCAATCCAAATTTTGTCTACAAAAGCTACTGACGCGTTGTTCAAGCGGCGAGCTTTGAAAATCTGAAACTGAATAATTAACGTAAAGTTTTCATAAGAAGTAAATTTATAGATGATTTTTTTTATTAAATAATTTATTTTCAAATTCCTTGGTTGCAAGAAATTCCATCATAATTTGTAGATCATAAATTATCACAAATTTGCTTGAAGCTTATTAGTCCAAAGAGACCTATCACCATCGCTCATCAACGTTGAATGTCATCGCGCGTTATTTCGACTTGTTGCAACCAACATTCTTCAAGGCGCCACGTCCCGAACGTCCCCCATCATTCCCCATGCGAAAAGACCACCTCGCGATCGCTCATTCATCAAGTTAGTAAAGTTTACTATATACCAACTAGAAACGGGTCAGTCCACTTCAGTGCGATTTTTTTTGCGATTCAGCACTTGACTCGGTAGAATTTTACTTATTACGTGTGTGATGCACAACACCCCAAAAAGCTAAGAATAGTTTTTCCTCTCACGCCGGTTGGTCGGCCGGTCGGAAAAACTATCCCAACGTGGCCCCCGTTGGGACTCATCAAGACCGCCGCAGGCAGGGCAGGGCTTGTCAAAGACATAATGGCCGGCCACTTTGACACTCGCTGCGAATGTGGTTACACAATGAATTCCACTCTAATTCCGCTGAAAAATGCAACCAACCGGTATCAGCTAGAAATAAATTTGACTCAAAAAACGCTTTTGAAAATATAGTTCAAATTCCTTCGAGATGTCGAGTTAAAGTGTGTGTCACGCTTAAAGGGGGAGGGGAAACCACCGCCAAAATCACGAGTTATCTATTTTCACAATTGCGTTCCCGTGCTCATAAGGCGATGGGAGGGAGAGGGAAAACTCAACAAAAATAAATAAAGTACGTGAAAAGCCGCGCGCGTTGACTTTGAGGTAATTTTTTCTCGTTTTATCGCTGTCACCCTCCCCGGTTGTTCTGTCGTCTGGCATGTGATGTGAGTCAAGGTTTCAGAGGAGTGAGTCGACCGGTTGAGCGGTTATGGCAGTGAATCACCTTCGAGAAAGATGCTGGCACAGAGATTCATCTTTATTTTCGTCGGGAGAGAGGTGACATACGTCTTATCACCTATTAGTGATGATGAGTGGCATTGAGGTTATGTTTAGACGAAGCTAGCCATTGTTTGAATTTGTGGTGACCTTTTTCATGCGTCATCAGCTGTAACCACCTTGTTTTAACCTGTGGTTTGAATTTTAAGACCTGCAGGAATTCCGTACGATTTCATTGCCAAATTTGTCATAAAATAATCTTCAAAAAAATAGTAAAAATAAAATTTATTTGCAAAACATTTTTTTTAATAATAAAATTCCCAGTAATTTCAATCGAATTTAAAAAGGCAAACATATTTTTCTTAAATGCACTATAAAAAATTGAAATTGATTTCATATTCATTTGTCCAGTGCTCATCAATCATTTCGAAAATGGAAAGGATCAAATTGTTCACCTAGTACAGAATGGGTTCGAAATTTTACATTCGAGAGTTGGTGGCCTAGGTCATCAAGACTGTTTGAAGAGTTGATTTAGCACCTTGTGATAAAATATTAATAATGGTAATAATTGATAGAATAAAATTCAAAAGACTATGCCAACCTTTTCTTTGGAAAATGATCGAAAATGAAAGAGCTTAAATACTTCGACAAGCAAAACCATTTAAATGCAACAGCTTGTCCTATTGATTTGAAACTGTAAAGAAATAATTTGATTCGTAAATTGATAAACCTTAAAAAAAATCCTATATCAAATCACACAAACACCATCCAATTTGTTCCTTTTGATCTAATCTAATCTAATCTAATCAGACCCTAGCGCAGCCAATCTTTCGAAGGGATCCTGGAGAGTGCCTTAGGTTAGATGACGCCTAGCACTCTTCTTGTCATTTATTAACATTTGTAGTGTGCCATTGCATCGGAATGCATTGAAACATCACAAGCGTTAAAGCGGCCAGGCCTACTGCGTAAAGCCGTATCGCAGAGATGACTCGTAATTGGGTTGAGTTTGAGCACTGAGTGTTCGAACAACAACACAATTCTGAATCGACAGGAGGAAGAAGCGTGGGGACACACCACCATACGCTCCGAGATTTTGGTTGTATTCGTTGGGAGCACCATGCTAAGAAGGTTTGGAACTCCGGGACCCTCTGGGATGGGACATTGTATTTCCACGAATGCCCAGGACACTATTTGCCGTGGTTATAGCGCCACAACTCGCTCTCTGTAACAGTATTCCTAATTCCAGTCCAAGTTCACCAAGTCGTCATGGCCTAGTGGTTAGCAATTTTGCTTACCAATCCAAAGGACGGGGGTTCGAACCCCGCCTCGAACGACTTTGATTTTTCGTTCATATTTATCATTACTAATTTCTGTGTTCTAATCTTTCTCGTTGGGAGCAGATGGGCATCGAACCCAGAACCGTTCGCTTATAAAGCGAACACCGTAACCAGTCAGCCACGGCCGCTCCTCCATCCAATTTGTTCCTTTTGAGCATTAAAAAACAGCATGAGATTCTTTTTTTTTTTTTTGCTAAGGATGATACAAATTTTATTTTTGCAATTCCGACGTGAAACTACTTACTCATCCTGTCATTCTTGAACGACGAAATAGCCTACTTTTCTGTACCAAAAATAACAGAATCGAATAGCAACCCTTTTCAAATAAATGCTGAAAAGTTCTACTTTTCAGCACTCAAATGGATGCTGAAAAGTTGAACTTTTCAGCACTTGTTTCGAAAAGTAACACTTTTCAATTTTTTTTTTGATTTAAACGATTTATTGACAAAATACATGAAAATTTGACATAAAATTTCACTCAGGGTGTGTTTTTTGGAATTGCAAAAAATGTTGTATGGAACTCGTTGCAAAACTTGATTTTTTCAGCACTCTTCGCATTTATCCAACTCGGTGAACCTCGTTGGATAAATGTACGACTCATGCTGAAAAATCCTCTTTTTGCAACTTGTTGCATAAACTACTATTCTAGTTTTTGTCCCTCGGTTCTGATTCAATTATAATTTTCAAGCCCAATTTTCAAAATGTTGATACAAAATGTATCACAAAATGCTTATAAATGATAACAATTACGCGACCTACTACCAATAATTTGCAAAATATAAATGAATATACGAAAATATTGTTTTTCAAAAGTTTTGTGTTTTATCCAATCAGTGGCCACAGAATAAAAAAAATTAAAAAAAAGCTCTTTTTTATTCAAAAAGCCATAATAAACCTTAAGAATGCATTTTAAAAAGTTTTCAATCAATCGTACAACTTGTCGTACAACTTTGTTTAATTTTAATTTTTCAACAACAAAAATATTTAAGCCCATGATTTTTTGAGGAATTTTTAAAGGGTGAAGGATGATGGAATTTTTGAATTGCTCATAAAACTACTGTAGAATTACGGATAATATACGATGGGTTTTATTCCGTAATCATGTTAGCAAGTTTAACTGACAAACACGAAAAAGTGCGAGTTTGTTTGTTTGTTTGCGGGAGTGTAATGGCTCCTTTATTTGAGAACTAAGCATTACATAGAGATTTATTTATGTAACAAGTTTTGAAGTTTAAAATAAAGAACACTTTAAAAGATCTCAGCAATCCATAAAAAAATCACTTTTTTTCAATTACTAAATGAATTAAAGAAATCAAAAAGCAGGGTAATTTTAAACGAGAATTATAATATTGATTAAAAATTTGCCCTTTTATGGGTCATTCCAGGTCAACTGGGTACACTTTTGGACTCGACCTTCACCGATTTGGACCAAATTTGGAGGGAACGTTCATCTCTCGATAGTTATCAGAAATCCCAAGTTGTGAGCTGATTGGACCATTCCTCTAGTTTTGGCAACGCCCTCTTTTTTGTCGATTTTCTTAAAAAAAAAATTCTTTGAATCATAACTTTGCAACTATTTGAGCAAAAGACTTTCTACAGGTTGCATTTAATGCAAAATTGTCCAAGGAATCCGATAAACATAAAATTTTAACCTCAAATGCCCCTAATATTAAATTTAAACGTTTTAAGTTAAACATTCTGTTTTGACCAATTCCTTATATTTATTTTTACTTTGTCACCATCGTGTTCCCTGGACAATTTTACATAATAATCAATGTAAACCTCAAACTAAAATGAACTATTGGCGAGAAACACCGATTTTACTGAAAAAAGTTTGATTTTGCGCAGCACTCGAAAGTACATGGTATGCTTTTTAACGAAAAGGGTGGAATCCCGAATAGTTTGGTTTTTATATGTGAGAAACTTATTTCGGATTTAAATTTATAGGACAGAGTGCTGCGCAAAATAATACCTTTTTCAGTAAAATCGCTGTTTCTCGCAAATAGTTCATTTTAGTTTGAGTTTTACATTGATTATTATGTAACATTGTTTGGGGAACACGGTGGTGATAAAATAAATAAAATAAAAATATAAGGAATTGGTCAAAACTGGTTTTTTAAACATGAAACGTTAAAATATAATATTAGGGGGCAGAGTTACAATTTTATTTTTACAGAATTCCTTGGACAATTTTGTATAAAATGCAACCTGTAGGAAGTCTTTTGCTCAAATAATTGCAAAGTTATGATTCAAAGAAAAAAAGTTTTTAATCTTCTTTTGGTTAAACAATATAAGTAAACAATTTTGTGGAATGAAAATCCTGAAGGTCTTTTCGGAAGGATTCCAAGTTAGAAATTAACCTCAAATTTCTCTTAAAATTATTAAAATTAATAATTCATATTGATAGAAAACGCGAAGAATCTCAAAAATTTCCCTTTTAAAATAAAATGTTATTCAGAAAAAAAACCAAAATGGATGAGCTCATGCTTCAGTAACTTTGAAAACCTCTAATTTATTATCACATGTTACTTGCTTTCAAAAGAAGTTGTCTGAAGAATCCGTTGGTGCAGTTCGTTTTCTAATTCAACTTTTTTTTCCTGATAATGAAAGAAACTTTTTAGAGCTGTAAATTTTTCTCACTTAGTATTTTTGACTGCAAAGTTATCTCTCCACTGCTAAATTATGTTTTTCCTTGTGTTACTATTCTTTTTTTTTTGAGTATGATAAGAATGTTAAGTTTGTTTTTGCCTTCCTCACTGAGGTAAGGCTATAATCCTGCTCTAAAAATGAACTTTGAATCAAAACGTTGTAGACCCACCTTCATGTATACATATCGACTCAGAATCGAAAACTGAACGAATGTCTGTGTGTATGTGTATGTGTGTGTGTATGTGTGTGTGTATGTGTGTGTGTATGTGTGTGTGTATGTATGTATGTGACCAATAAACTAGCTCATGTTTCTCGGCACTGGCTGAACCGATTTGACCCGAACCAGTTGCATTCGACTTGGTTTAGGGTCCCATAGATCGAGTTTTATACAGATTGAAGTTTTGATAAGTAGTTCAAAGGTTATGTATAAAAATGTGTTTTCACATATATGCGGATCTCACTTAAATGTATGTAAACTATGTCCGGGTCCATCATCCGACCGTTGGTTAGGTTATCAAAAGACCTTTCCAACGAGTCCAAAACATTGAAGATCTGGCAACCCTGTCTCGAGATATGGCCACTTATGTGACATTTATGTACTTTTTGGAAACCGGATCTCACTTAAATGTATGTAAACTATGTCCGGGTCCACCATCCGACCCATCGTTGTTTATGTTATCAAAAGACCTTTCCAACGAGTCCTAAACATTGAAGATCTGGCAACCCTGTCTCGAGATATGGCCACTGAAGTGATATTGATGTACTTTTTGAAAGCCGGATCTCACTTAAATGTATGTAAACTATGTCCGGATCCACCATCCAACCCATCGTTGGTTAGGTTATCAAAAGAACATTCCAACGAGTCCTAAACATTGAAGATCTGGCAACCCTGTCTCGAGATATGGCCACTTAAGTGATATTTATGTACTTTTTTGAAGCCGGATCTCACTTAAATGTATGTAAACTATGTCCGGGTCCACCATCCAACCCATCGTTGTTTATGTTATCAAAAGACCTTTCCGACGAGTCCAAAACATTGAAGATCTGGCAACCCTGTCTCGAGATATGGCCACTTAAGTGACATTTATGTATTTTTGGAAACCGGATCTCACCAAAATGTATGTAAACTATGTCCGGATCCACCATCTGACCCATTGTTGGTAAGGTTATCAAAAGACCTTTCCAACGAGTTCAAAACATTAGAGATCTGGCAACCCTGTCTCGAGATATGGCCACTTAAGTGACATGTATGTACTTTTTGGAAACCGGATCTCACTTAAATGTATGTAAACTATGTCCGGGTCCACCATCCGACCCATCGTTGTTGTTCATTGTTTTCATTGGTAGTATAAGGCTAATTTTTGTTGCCTATTGTGCGTTTTTCAAATTTTTCCAGTAATTTTTTTTTATTTATATTAAATTAAACCATAAGTTTTTAGCTGCAACCAGTTGTCTTTTCAATTTTTTGGGACATTAATAAAAAACAGTTTTGCATATTTATGTTGAAGAAGCAACAGCCGATTTAATATTTTTTCAAAACATTGGCAAAATCAACAAATCTAAGCATTTAATAGAAGAGATTCTTCCTTATAATTTTTGAATATTCAAAATTGGTATACTAAAGAATGCAAGGCATTTTTTTAGCTTAAAGCCAGTCAAAAAAACGGGGTTTAGTCTTAAGTAGTGAACTAACTTTTGAATTTTTCCTAAATTTGTTGAAAATTGCTTCTTTACGTGCGTTAAACATTTTTCTATCAAGAAAAATCTCTATCTCTTAACCGTTCCTAACTCAACCAAACAATTTCATCGCCGCACCCCGTAATCAACATTCCTGCCCTTTGTTGGTCCGGTTAGCTCGGCCAGAAATCTCCTCAGTTTTGGGCCAACTGCCAGACATCTGTCAGGCAGAAGTCAGCTTCGCCTCAGGTGAGTGCTTATGAAAAGTGGATTAAGAGTGCCGCGTGACCGCCCCATTTTCAGAACACAAAAAAACTGGAGGAAGTGTTGCCAGCTTTTAGTTGCTGACAAATTGGCACCGCCGGCTTTGGGTACTGTGTTGCGGTTGGTGGCATTCCTGAATTGCTTTCACATCTTTTCCGTGTGTGTTTTTATAAACTTGTCACTCATGGCGACTAAATAATTATTTGAGAGGGAAGGAAAAGTGAGACAGAGTGATGCACTTTGCAGACTTGTGAGTGGAACTGAGTTGAAGAGGAAAACTTGACTATTTTATAACAGAGTGAAGGAAAAGTCATGTTTTGATTGAGATCTTAAACTGGGCAAAGTTAATTTGGTTTGTGACTTCAAGAATGCTTCACTAGAATGAAATCACAGATTTGAATGCGTGAATCTCTTTCAAAATTCACCAATCAACAATTTGACGGTTGTATAAATGACAATTAGGATACATTTATCTTTCTTCATTTTTTTTTTGTTGAAATGTACTGACATCAGTTTTCAAAAACAAAAATGTAATCTGATTTTGATATTATTAACCAGAATTGTTTTAAATGATTTATGATATTTTCTATAAATTTATTTAAAAATTATGTGTAACCTTAAAAAAAAATCAAAGCAAACTGAGTTTCACAAAGAAGTATTTATATGTAACAAATACAAAAAGACAACTTTTGAACTTCACCACATCAACCATGCGTCTCCACCATAATTCATTTCATGTCTTCTTCAACCCCACCAAATTTGGCTCTTCATCACGATCCTGCTTCTTTCGTTCACTTCCCAGGACCTGTAATTTTCCGTTTTCCTTTTCGCTGATGGTGACGATCATCGTCTTTCCCGCAGCCAGGTAAGAATTTTCCGTGCGCTCGTTATTTTTGGCAGCCTTAAAAGATCCGGGGCCACGACCGACCGACATTATCTCACACACACACGTCACATTCCGAGAACAAATTTGTGCTTTTTTTCCTTCAGTTTAGTGTATTTATTAGCTCCCTCGACGGTGGAAATTCGGTGGAAATCGGAAGCTCGGAAAATATTTTTACAGCTGTCGAACGTTTTTCAACTCTTTTTCCTTTCCCAATTTTCACGATATGATGGATTCACTCGACGGATTTTCGCTTGAATTATAAACACTAAGTTATACATTTTCCTGCCCCCCCACTTCTAGCGTTGGCGGGGATGTGTTTGGGAAATTGCCGGAAAAATTAAACAATTTCCACAAATTACGCAATCGGAAGTCACTCTCACTCACTTTTGGCCAACGCGCGAAAAGTCACTTCTAACGATCGTAATTTTTCTCCTCCAACAACGTACAGCTAATGTCTAAACATTTTCAACTTTTAACTGTCACACACCAACTTTATTGTCCGGAAAATCCACAATGTGTTTACGAGTCCATTAATCAGCCAGCACCAGTATTTTCCTCCAACGACGATGATGGAGACGCATGGTTTTCGAGAAAATTTTTCCCACACGCAAAAAAAAACTCTGAACCTACCTAGTTTCAACACGAACCTCGCAACAACTGATGGAAAAAAGGCGACTGAGCGAATCAATTTTCCTCGAAAGTCACTTTTTTTCGGTCCTCCGGACTGGGCGCTTCGGTCACTACTGAGCGTGAGTTTTCCACCGGCCGTCGGTTTTATGAATCAAGTGGCTTAGGCTGCCTGCCGGGGAGACTGCGTGCCAGAGTGGAAAACTCGTTGAATAGTGGTAGTGGTGGTTTGCAGAGTTGTTTCATCAATACTACGATGGGTTGGTTTCAGGTGAGAGTGATCGTACGGTTTGAGGGTTTTTGGTGTGTGTAAAGCAGGGGTGAATTGAAGATGTTTCTCAAGAAGCTTGAAAAAATTACAAAATTATATTCAATTATGGGCTTTCAAATTTTCTTGGTAAAAAATTGGGAATGAATCATTTTAGAAAAAAAGTTTTTTCAACCAAAATTCTCGTAAATAGTTTCCCAACAAACGTTTGTAACTAAATAAATCTTCAACAAACACGATGCAATTATGACAGATATGTTAACAGTAAGCTTCAGAAAACTCTTATAATTTGTATTTAATATTTCATCAATTGTTCGACTGTAATTATTTCATTTCATTTCATTTCATTTATTTGGTTGCTTTAACAAATACATTGGTGCAATTGTTATCCTGAGCTGAGATATGGACTACCTTTCAACAGCTGATTAGTTCTTAATGGAGAGAGAGTTTTACTTACTAAGGAGAACGAATTGGACAGAGAAGGAAAAAAATTGCAAAATAACCTTAGAACGACTGTAATTATGAAAAAATTAAATTATAAACAATTTTTCGATAAAAAGTTATGGTTTTCACATAATTTTTCTAATCTATAACAAATTAAGACAAATTGGAAAAAAATATAAATTATACTCGCATGTTAACATGTTAACAAACAATCGCTTGATTATTCAAATATTTTGATATCAACAATTCAATATTTGCGATAGTGTCATTATTGTTTTAATTTTGTCATCCTTCTAAATTAGCCATTGCAATTTTTTCAAAATTTTGTTCCATTCCCACTTTTAAAATATCCTCAAAAATTAAGAGACAAAAAAATAGTTATTGAGTAATTCTCTAAGAAAACGATCTTTTTCCTTCAATTTTAATTTATGTGTTTTTTCAACCAGCCGAAACATTTTTGGTACCTTCGGTATGCCCAAAAAAGCCATATTGTATCATTAGTTTGTCGATATAATTTTCCATACAAATTTGGCAGCTGTCCATACAAAAATGATGTATGAAAATTCAAAAATCTGTATCTTTTGAAGGATTTTTTTGATTGATTTGGTGTCTTCGGCAAAGTTGTAGGTATGGATAAGGGCTACACTGAAAAAAATGATACACGGTAAAACAAATTATGGTGATTTTTCATTTCACTTTTTGTCTAAAAAACTTGATCTGCAAAAAAAAAACACAAAATATAGAGAATTTTCTCAGCTTTTCAAATATATTTTTTTTCAAAAGAGGGCAAACATGTGCACTCATTAAAAAAAAACTGCGACTTTTTCAAAAAATGACCTAAAAATGCATTTAACTTGAAAACAGTGCACTTTATAAAAATTTCACTGAAGTACTCTTTGATTGCAAATTTGATTTTACATCGAAAAATGAAGTTGAAAAATTTTTGCGACCAATATTTCGATTTTTTGAAAAAAATCAGTTTTGATTAAAAAATTCATAGCTCGGTAAAAAATTTTTGCACAACCTGGAAATTTCAGAAAAGTTGGCATTTGATGTCATCTTAAACATATATAAAAAAAATAGTGTTTTTTTGCAACTCATGTTTTAGTGACAAAAAGTTAAATAAAAAATCACCAAAAAATTTTTTACCGCGTATCATTTTTTTTTTCAGTGTAGTCCGTACCATACCAACAACTTTGCAGAAGACACTGAATCGATCAAAAAATTCCTTTAAAAGATTCAGATCTTTGAATTTTCATACATCATTATAGTATGGACAGCTGCCAAATTTGTATGGAAAATTATATGGACAAACTAATGATGCAAAATGGCTTCATTTGGCATACCGAAGGCACAAAAAAAAAAGTTTCAGCTGGATTAAAACAAACAAACAAAAATGAAGAATAAAGACCGATTTTGTAGAGAATTGCTCTATAGTATGTAAAATTGTCCGAGGAATCCGCTCTTTGGTCCAGACACCGTCAAAACGGCATATTAAGTTTTCATATGACTTTTTCAAATGCTTGGCTAGATTTGTCGGTCCTTAAATTACTTTTTGTAAAAAGTGGTTTTGTGAAAATCGGCAAAAATTGAAATTTTTTGGACTGGCGTAGGTCACCCTAATGGCCAAACAAAAAAATCGGGTCTGATTATTTTGGCCAAATTTTGAGCTGTCTCCAAGAACTTTAATTTTTTCTCATTAACCTTCATATGAAATTGCTGTAAATGATTAAAAAAAATGAAAAAAGCCTTGCAATTTGAATTTTTTATTACCAGATTTTTCAAAAATCTTTGCATTGTTGAAACATTTTGGTATCGATTTGGTCAAAGCTGTAGGTAAATGTGTGATAATAGTGAGAAATGTGTCACATTATAACACATTTTTTGGATATTTTTAAGGTGACAAAAAATGCCATCTTATTAGATTTGAAACAAACTTTTCTGAACATTACTGATTGAAGAAACTTAATTTTCTCAGTTATCTCTCAGCAATCATTAGTGCAATTTTCAATGCTTTTCAAGTAAATTCACTTTTAGCTGGATTTTAAAAAAAAACGTGATTTGGCTTAAGAAATTCAATCAGTATTTGTAGATTATGCTCGGTTTGTTCTAGAGGTAGTACCGAGGTGCTCCGATTTGGATGAAACTTTCAGCGTAAAACGGGATTCGATGTTTGAGGTCCAAAAAACCTAAAAAATCTTGAAATTGCTCGCATTTCCGTTAAACTTTATCAATTCCAACTCTCTTAGATGCATTCGAAAGGTCTTTTGAAGCACTTCAAAGTGTACCATAGACATCCAGGATTGGTTTGTATTTATCTCATAGCTTTTTAAAATTACTGCTAAAATTGGATTTTTTAAAACCTTAATATCTTTTTGCAACAGCCTCCAACACCCATACTCCTATGGGTCAAAAGTTAGGGAATTTCGTGGACTATAAGCCTACGGAATTAACTTTTTGGCCAATCGCAGTTTTTCTCATAGATTTACGATTTTTCTACAACAGAGATTTTATAGCGTTAACTTTTGCCCTGTAGCCCAAGAAGACGGCACTTTTGGGACTGATTTTTTATATATTCGGATGCCTCGGGAAATTTCACGTAAGTATAAAGTTGAAAAAAAATGATTGAAAAAAAATCTATTTAGAATGAATTAAAATAATTTTTAACATTTTGTCAGATAAGGGGTTAAACAGATAATCGCCTACAAACTTGATACAGCATTTGATGTACTGATCACAGGGTAAACCAAATCTAACTTTTTTCAGAATTTTTTTATTTGATTATTTTTTAAAATCAAATTACGGCTAGAATAATTCAAAACTATGTGAAATTTCCTGAGAAATCCGAGTACATAAAAATCGAGCTCCAAAAGTCCATTCTTCTTGGGCTACAGGGCAAAAGTTAACGCTACACAATGTTGGTTGTAGAAAAATCGTAAATTTATGAGAAAAACTGCGATTGGCCAAAAAGTTAATTCCGTAGTCTTGTAGTTCATGAAATTCTCTAACTTTTGGAGTATGGATTTTGGAGGATGGATAACATAGGAGTATGGATTTTGGAGGAATTGGTAAAGTTTTACGCAAATGGGAGCATTTTTAAGATTTTTAATGTTTTTTGGACCTCAAACTTCAATGCCCGTTTTACCCCACTTCCCTTTGTCATAGAAAGCTCATATATAGAATGAGTTCATCTCATGTATAGCCAACAAACCGACGTCGTCGTGCTATCATGTCGCACCCGCCATTTTGACGTTCCGAGAAAAACGCGTTTTAATGTTTGACCTTGAATAAACAAAAACGAAAGCACGCAATGTAAACAATAACAAACACGTTTTGTTTGACTGACCATTCTGTGCATTGTCCCGAAGTTTGGTTGAAGTTGGTTGCTGGAGTCCCGAGTTATAATTAAAAATGTTTACGGTAGTCTAACTTGTACGTGCGTCAAACGCATCCTGACTTGAAATCCCTTTGCCCTTTGTCGCACTTACATCAATTTTCAGGGAGTGACAAGATAGCCCGACAGGATTGAAACTACTTTTATATGTAGAGTGACAAAAAATTTCGGAGCTTTTTTGGTTTTCATTGAATATCTCAGGATTGAAATCGAATTTTGGGGATCTGTGAAGGTCAAAAGATGAGGCATTGTGAGCTGCACAAAATGGCGTTCTTAACTCAATTTGGCCCAAAATGCACGTACGACAAGTTAGCACGATGGCGACGAAACGTTGAAAGTTTCATCCAAATCGGAACACCTCAATACGACCTGTTACACACTGGTGAAAAACTCGCTCTTAAGCCATAAACAAGAATTAATTTTTATAATCGGTTTATAAATATTCAAAAATATTTTTTTGGTAAAAGTGCATAGCTATTTTTCAAAAACCATTTGAAAGAAGTACTTTTAAGTTTCCGTAATTAGTGATTTTTTATACCAAAAACAAAAAAAAAGTACAATACATTTATTTTTCATAAAATTATTTAAAAAAATAAAATACAATACTTATTTATAGCAAAAACTGAGAAAAATAATCAATAAAACTTAGATTGTAGGTCCAAAGTATACCAAAATAAACCAAACAAATGATCAAATGCACACTACAAAACAAGAAATGAAGAAAGAAAATCACAAATCAAAAGAATCGAAGTTAACCGCCGTTGGTTAAATTTTCCACCAAAGCTCTTTAAAAAAAAATTGGCTGAAATTTTTTTTTGTTTTAATTTACCTAGGTAAAATTTTAAAAAGATTTTATTTTTATTTTATTTTATAAATACATATGTTTTATTTTTGCTAAATAGTTTCACAAGCTAATAACATTTTAATTTTTATCAGAATATCAGCAACGGATACTTCAGGGTCATTAAGCTGCGCACGACAGGACGCACGAATCGTAAATATAATTGCAGGTTGTGTCGCCCCTTCTCCTTAAGTGTTATGGGACGACGGAACGACTCAATGCATGAAATAATCGCAGGAATTTGGGTTTGAGTCAAAATCTCCACACTCACACACACCCACAAACACGTGGTGACATGCTTGTTTTCCCTTCGAAGAACTGACATTCGGTGACGAGGTGAGCGCGTCGTAAAGATTTGTTTAGTGTTTCAAGTCGGTGGTTTCGAAAATTCATTCAAAGTTAGGATCCACTGCAAACGGGGTTGGTTGTGGGATTTTTAGGGACGGACTTGTTTGCTTGAGCACGCTCCTTTAATGATCTGGAAAACTGGGTAAAGTTTTACTATCATCCAAGTCATTTTAAGGAAGTAGATACAAATTTTTCAAAGAAAATCTCTCTTGTGAAGTACATACAGTCTAATTTATTATGAAACAAAATGCTGTGCCAACAATTTGCGTGACACAGGTTACGTCGGCATGCAATTATTTTTCCTGCAGCAAAAATAAATATAAAACTCATGAATAATCACCGACGTATGGCGACGATCGTGTCTGCTCTGCCCCGAGAAATCGTCATCATTGCGAGTGTCGTTTTTCCTCAAATATGGCAAAACATTTTCCGCGCTATTTTGGGAAAATGACCCTGTCCGTCCGGGAAGTGGTTTTCTCCCCCCCCCCCCTCTTTTTTCTGCTCGTATGACAGATTTGAGGCAAACGGTGGGGTGGCCCCCTTTTAAGGGACACCGACACCGGCGTCTGTTGAAAATAGTCGGTTGACCCTGACTCAGCTCAGTGTACTCATTCTCGAGGGGCGGACTTCTTCTAGTAGACTTAAGCGTGATATTAGCTTACACCTCTAGCGTTGGATTTGACCAAACAGATTAGTGGACCTTGAAACGGATTTTCACGGTGGCGCACGTCGTTAACATGATGAACGGTTGAACGAAAATGGCATTGAAAAATGGTCATCGGTGCGGCTTATCTGGCGTGGCATTCAACTGAAAATTTTCCTTTTTTATGGTTTAGGGCCATCTATAAACTACGTGGATCCTTAAGGGTGGTTCGAATCAAAAAAGATTGTGGTCTGATTTTAGCAGAATAGTGTCTACGTAGTTTATGAATGACCTTTTTCCTTAAAATAATATTAATTTAACAAAATTGAATGTACATATTCATAGACTGGCTCGTCTTTATATTGAAAATAATAAAAAAATGTTCAAATCAAACCAGAACATTTTTTTTTAATGCAGCCAATCGCAGATGCGTTTACCTTAAGTTATAATCAAAAAAGGCATTTCCAACTTTTTTCCAAGGGTTGTATGAGCCGGTCAAGTTGCATTTCCAACTTTTTTTACCCCCTTGGGGCTACAAGTGTTAATTTGAAAAATAGGTAATTCTCCGCCAACTCACACAGCAGTTGCCCCAACCCCTCTTCGATTTGCGTTAAACTTTGTCCTTAGGGGTAACTTTTGTCCCTGATCACGAATCCGAGGTCCGTTTTTTGATAAATCGTGACGGAGGAGCGGTACGACCCCTTCCATTTTTGAACATGCGAAAAAAGAGGTGTTTTCAATAATTTGCAGCCTGAAACGGTGATGAGATAGAAATTTGGTGTCAAAAATACTTTTATGTAAAATTAGACGCCCGATTTGATGGCGTACTCAGAATTCCGAAAAAAAATGTATTTTTCATCGAAAAAAACACTAAATAAGTTTTTTTGCCATTTTCCGTTACTCGACTTTAAAAATATTTGAAACATGTATTTTTAAGGGAAATTTAATATTCTTTTTGAATCTACATTGACCCAGAAGGGTCATTTTTTCACTTAGAACAAAAAAAATCATTTTAAAATTTCGTGATATTTTTAACTTTGAAGGGCTATTTTTTAGAGGGTAACAATGTTCTGGCTGTTAAGTTGTTGAAACTCATCACTATTTTTATGGTAACTTAATGGAAAAAGAAAACACTTGATGGATACTTGCAGTAAATCAATAAAAATCTTACTTATAAAATTAAAATTTGAATTGAAATCAGTGTTTGCTCTATCCATAAGGCATCATAGATCATCACTTTGACGTGACCGTGCTATCTGGTCGCACCCCAGTCAACTCAATCGGAATTTTGAAAAGGAATTCAATTCAAATCATTTACGAATTACGTTTCAAACGAAATACGTGAACAATTTGAATTGAATTCCGTTTTAGAATTTCGATTAAGTTGACCGGAACGTTGCTATTTTACGTTCAGAGAAAAAACGCCCTTTACTAAATTTACCCCAGCATAGCACGATCGCGACGATTAATCGTTATCGTATAGCGAAAAAATCACGATAAAATGGCATGTAACTTTAACCCAGTTTATTTGGAATTTCTTCGATTTGAGAAATCTCCACACAACTGACCAGTGCCAACGGAGCGGGTAATGCAAATAAACATAAATAACTTATGAATCATCGCGAATCGGTCGATTCTGTGGGAGACTTGTATCCCTTCACGGGAGTCTTATCGTACGTGTGAGTACAATGATAGAACTTTTAAGGGTTTTTTTTATACCGCCAAATGCGTCACGTAACTCACGGTAGTAAGATCGAATAAGTCGCTCATTCTTTCCTGGACATTGACCAGAGTGCATGATTGAGTATTAGTTCATTTTAATATTGAGAGTTTAGTTTAAAATTAGTTAGTTATGTTGATCAAAATTGCTTCAATTTATGCTGTTTTAAACATATCAGTATCTTCAGTCGCTACCATAGTTTGCATCGTGTTTGCAGGTAATTTCAAAAATAACTTTAAAATTTGCTGTAACTTATCAGTGTTTTATTTTCATTTCAGTTCGTTTCCCAGAAAACATCACACTCACAGCCGTCATGTACGCAGCGCTTTGGTTTGCCTTCAGTGTGATACTATTGTGGGGAGTTCGAGATGTAAGTTTGATAAACGAATTTAAAAAAAAAAACATAAATTCGTCATCTCATAGTTGTGTGATTACAGCAAAATTTCTTCAGCGTACTAGCCTACGTATGCTTCCTGGTGATTAGCAACGTAATGTTCATAGCCGCACTGTTCTCGACAGAATTTGAAAGTTCAAATCCGGCTCCCATTGTGGCAACTTTACGGATAAGTATGAATGTTAACACAAATTCGTTGAGTTCTTACTGAATGGTTCTTGCAGGTTGCAGGTTTATTAGTACCGGAACTGTTACTTTTGCTGAGTTTAAAGAAACGGTTTCTAGAGCAATTGGAATACACTGAAACCTCGATGAGTTGACCATCGGGGTTTACCCGGCACTACAACACACTACCAAACGTTTGTTTTGATAGTGTAGGTGAGGTCCGTGTTTAAGTGACAGTTGGTCACTATTTAGTTTGACTTTGTCAAACTAACTAACGAAAAATTAATCCATCACCATCACTTGAAACGTATTATTAGCTGTGAATTATGATAGTTGAAGACCATTTACTTAAGGTTGTACTTAAGGTATTCTTTAAATTATTTTCGTAACAATATTCTAATAAATGACTACTTTTTTTATTAAAAGTTCTTTATTTTAATTGACGTATAGTTGCATAACTTTTATTGATAAAATTCAAATCAATAAAATGATTCGACTCCAACAAATTGCTTTCAATTATGACTTGATTTAGATAAACATGAAACATTCGTGAAATTTTTCGATCTTTTCGAAAAAAATATTTTCAAAAATTTAAAACCAAGGCTAACATTTTAAATGGGCGCAATATTCAATTTTTGGCCTTTTTTAAAATGTTAAAAAAATCATGATTCAAAAAATTTCAAAATACCTTTTTCGAAAAGATCGGAAAATTTCACGAATGTTTCTTGTTTTAACATTGAAATCGGACCATTAGTTGCAGAGATATCGACATTAGAAAATGGTGGGCTGTTTGTTGGCTGTTTGGGTGAAACTTAGAAAACTTCAATTTTCGTGTTTCTTTTTGTTTAAGCCGCTGTATCTCAGCAACCAGAGGTCCAATCTTCATTGTCTTTTAGACAATTTTATTGAACATTTTCTGAACTCATCAAAACAATATTTTTAGAAATGGTCACACATGGTCACTATTTTTGAAAATCGAAAAACTTCAAATGTTTCGCTAAAATCGAACTTTCAGTGGCTATATCTTGAAAACAGAATCTTTTATCAAAAAATCTGTAAAGTACTTTTCGATTGGAAATTCAGTTTTACATTAAAAATTACGTAAAATTTGTTTTTGCATAAAATTTCGATTTTTTCCAAAAATCACTATTTTTTCAAAAATTCATAACTCGGTGGCAGATATTTTGACCATGTTTCTCTATGGCCTAAAAGTTGCGGGTTTTTGTCACCTAAAACATATCAAAAAATCTCGAAAATCAAAAATACGTATTTTGGGAAATTGAGTTCTTGTGAAAAAAATGTTAATCAAAAAATCGGCAAATTTTTTTCCTTGTACCTATTTTTTCTCAATAGTCCTCAACAATACCTACAACTTTGCCGAAGTCACTAAATTGATCAGAAAATTCATTCAAAAGTTACAGTTATTCGAATATTTACATACCATTTTTGTATGGACAGCTGCCAAAATTGTATGGAAACTTGTATGGGTGAACCAATGACACAAAATAGCTTCTTTGGTCATAGAGAAGGCCCCCATGAAGTTTGAGTCAAATCAAAAAATACAAGTAAAATCCATTTCCGGTTTTGGTAGAGAATTGGTCAGGGTAGAAACTAAAAAGTTTGAAAACGAAAAAGTGACCATCAAAGTAACTTGAAACGCATCATTAGCTGTGGATTGTGGTAATTCTTTATTTGGTTTAGTTTAGTATAGTTGCACAACTTTTATTTAATAAATTAAATTTAATTAAATGATTCGATTCCCACATATTTTTTTTTTCCATTGAATGTAATATTATTATCAGGAGAAATCCTCACATAGCGCAAAACAAAAACAAACGTTTGAGTAATATAGCAAAACAAATCTAGACACCATGTTAACCCGAGCAGACGGAAATAACTTGGGAATAACATTTTTTGATATTTGAAAATACTAGACCAATAACATTTTATGTTATTTATAACAATTTTTGTTATTAGTCGTTATGATTTTTTTGTTATTGAATCCTTATTGTTATAACAGACTAATTACATTTTAAGTTATTTTCGAAGAAATCTTTGTTATTATATTTTGTTATTTTAACAACTAATCCGATCATCCCAATAACAGTTGGAGTTATTTTTCAATATCAAAAAATGTTATTCCAAAGTTGTTTTGGCTTTGACCCAATATCAGACCAATAACAAATTGTTATGATAACAAAAACTGTTATTAAACCCTTATGTAAAAAATGATTTTTAAAAAGATTCCATAACAGTATTTGTTATTGAAATAGTACGAATTTTGTTATTACCGTCTGCCCGGGAATGCATTCAAAATATTGCTTAGTTGTGCACTGGTTCGTCTGATAATAAAATAAAAAAGCAATGTAATATGTAAAGTATTTAAATTTTTTGTTTTCATTGCCAATGACTCCTTTAAAAACTCTCACTATCGATTTCTAGAATTGTTTACTCATGCAAAATACAACATCCGATGTCTGAGATTGATAAGACCGCGAGAGCAACGATAATTCAGTGTAGCGTGAGCTGCGATCCGAGTTGGTCAGAATTTTGTAAACCGTTGAATTAATTTAAAAAGTGTCTTGGGAAGCAGAATGAGTTCAAAGGAAAGATTTTGCACTTATGGCTATGTATACGCCGCAATTGGAATTATCTCATCCATTTTGCATATGATGGGCATGAATTCGCACTATGGTTTGAGGATATCATTTAAACAATCTACCCAAAACTAATTGTTCCCCCTGTTTTTAACTTAGCAATGGAATCAAAAGATGGACTTATCAATGAAGCTTATCATATGCCAAGGTCTGTTGAAGTATCTTCTGGCCTGTTTTCGTTAGTGTTTTTCATCATTCTTATAGTCGGAATTTACCAGGTAACAAATTACGCTTACATCGTTCGATTTAAGTGAATTTGAATCCCTCCAAATTACCAATCAAAAAAAATCATCTCAGTTGCTAAAACTTAAATATAAATGAGCATTACTTTCTTGCTTTACAGAAAAACATCACACTGGTCAAAATATTCAAGGTGGTCTTAGTGATAAGTGGCGTTTTAGGATACATTGTATTATTTTGTGGTTTTTTACTCGCAATTGCGAACGTGATAGAAGATTCACAAAGAAATTTTGGTGCAATTTTGCTACTGATTTTGGTTATCGCACTGGCCATTTATACAGGTACAAATGTATTGAGTTTATATTTTGCTTTCGATTTACTTAAGTTCGTTTCTGTTTCAGCTTTCTTCAAACTGGTGCTGTGGATTATCAATGGATTGGTTGATTACATTGAGCATCTCAATGAGGATGGAAAGGAAGCTGTAACGTTTAACGAGCAGATAAATGTTGGGTTTGAAAAAGTTTGAGTAGATTTAAATTAAAAATCTACCCCTTAAAACATTTATGTGAGCAGTTTTTATCGCTGATTTCATGTGAAATTTTGAATAAAATATATGATTATTTTCCGTTATCCGTATCGGTTCAACTGCAATCCAAAAAAATGAAAATAAAACTGTGCCAAGTAAAAAAAATAACAAGCATGAAACAAACTTTACAAACTTTTCGAAATCAATTAAGAGAAAACTACCCTTTCATAATGGAACCTTTATAACTGGCGCAGTCGATTCTTCGCCGGAAGGTGGCTGTGCCCAGTGATTCAAGTGGTCGTTCGCGAAAAACTCGGTAGAGAGACCGATAGTGCAAGTTAATGCGATAAACGCGGCAGTAGTTTAGGAGCAGAAATTCGTCGCCAACGGCTCTGGAGATCAGGAGTGAAGCAGCCAAGGAAATTGCCTGGTGAAGCAGCCACCGACCGAAGAAGATGAACCAACGTTATCCGCTGGATACATCGACAGGAGGCGTGATACCATCGTGTGCACATCGCGAAAAACTCGGATCTGAGTTCAGGAGCGCAGCACGACGTGGAATTCAACACCTGGTGATGAAGAGGACAAAGGAGCAGCGTTACCCGGATTTTCAACAAGCGGCAAAATTTAAAGTGAAAAAAAAAATCTAAATTCAAAAATACTTTTCCAAATTTGATAAGATAAGTGAGTGTGTGTGTGTGAAAACAAAATCAGCAATTCGAAAATCATTTGTTTTTTTTTTCAGCATGAACAAATTAACTAATTTGACAAAAGAAAAAAAAGATCCAAAATTATAAAAAAAATACAATTGAGTAATGGAAAATGGCACAGTTTTTGAAACTTTTTATTTGTTGAGGAATTTTGAAACACGGAATTATGAGTACGTCATCAAATCCTGCATTTTCCATTTCAGGCTGCAAATTATTGAAAAGTATTTTTTTTTCGCATGTTCAAAAAACCTCCGCCCCTCCGTCTCAAGATATCAAAAAAAAAAAACAAAGAGATCAGGGACAAAAGTTGCCCCTTATGACCAATTTTCACGCAAATCGAAGAGGGGTCGGCGCAACTGCTGTGTGAGTTGGCGGAGAATTACCCAATTTTTCTTCAAGCTCTTCTGGCAGCACTTGTTGCTACTGCAGAAAAGATGAAGAGTAGGCGTCGTGACGCTCATGCAACCAATCGGTTGTTCGCTAGAACACGAACTATGAGGTTTTTGAAAAATGCAAAAATAGCTAAGGGACTCAGAGCCAAAACGCACCGATTTTGCGCGTTAAATCCCATTTAAACTTCAAAGTCCAAGGGCCAGGTTCTGTCGCAACCAAGCTTAAATGTCTTGTTTTAGGAAGGAATCTTTTAAAAACGGTATTGGAATATTTGAAAGAAAAAGTAATTCTTAGATCCCCAATTTTGATCGCAAAAATTGAACGTTATGCTATGGCTGTTGCAAACATTTTGAAAAAAAAAAGATTTTTTTCTCAAAAAAAAAACGTTTTTGTCAAAACTTTAATTTTTGTCAAATCTTACATTTTGGTTACTAAGCTCGTTGTTCAACAGTAAGATCTTGATAAGTTCCAGAACAGACGAATATCCTTGCACCTAACCTTACAGTAAACCTTGCAGCTGGAGAACCCGATAGCGACAATAATTAGTAACTGGAAAAGTGACTTTGCATGAACTTTCACTTGAGTCGATTTGCTCTGAATATAAATAAGGGCAGTTAATGTTGGCATCGGCTAGTTTCTCCATTTTACTGGAACAACATGGTATCCCACGGCGAATTTCTCACATATGGCTACATTTACGCCATTTTTGGGATTGTAGTTTCGATTTATCGTGTGATTGGAAGTTCGCTGTACATCGGTAAGGCTTATTGTTTTTAGTATTTACGATAAACGTGACTGCATTACATAATTTTAGGTACAAAGACTTCAAATGGCCCCGATAACAGCACCGATACGAATTACACGATTGAGTACCATCCATCTGCAGAACTTTCTTCGATGTTAGTGACGTTAACATTCTTCATCATACTTTTTGTTGGAGTTCACAAGGTAAGAAAAAAAGTCTTGGGAAAAACAGTATTCTTACAAGCAATTTCCTCTGTTTTAGAAAAACACTGCCCTGGTGAAAATCTACAAAGCATTTCACATCATAACCTCGATACTGCTTTTCATTTTACTAACCATCGGACTTCTTGTGGTGGTTGGCTTTTTGACATCTTCGAGCAAAGCGCTGGGTGTTGCAATTTTATATGAATTGATGATACTTTTGGGCGTTGACATCGGTAATGTTAAAATATTATGGCTAATTTGTCAATTTCTTAACTTTTTGTTTCGTTTTCAGCCATTTTCTTTCTAGGTAGATGGATTACACTACTCGACAAAACAAAACTTGTGTCAAGGGATTGACGATATCTCATCCGTTCCTGAGAGAAAAGGCATCCCCGAATCCGATGCAATCGACAGAATTTGATTTTATGTCCACGCGGACTGATGCGAATCTGGTAAATTTTTTAACATAAAAAATCGAACAATTTAAAAAAAAACATGTGTCTCCTCCCAATTTTATGAGCCATCTACAAGAATATGGAAGCGCCTGGTGCATAGCCATTTCCTTTAAGCACAACGGAAACAACCAATACAAATGTATAAAAAGTTGTCAAGTTCTCGGGGGTCCACAGCTAGCATTTTTTGTACGATTTTAAAAATAAATATTAAAAGTTTAAAATTAATTTATTTAAAAAACATATTTTTTGATTTATTTGTTTACTAAAATTTTATGTATCTCAAAGGTCTATGGGTACTTCGGGATGTCCATGGTCATCCAAGGACTCCCTGGAGTTAAGATCTACGAGTCTACCGCCGTAACAAGCAAAAGGTCGTGAGATTTTGACCCCGGGTCATGTGCGTATAGCATCAATGGATATGGTAGAATACTATATGAATGTGTTGGGATGTTCATGGTCATCCAAGGACTCCCTGGAGTTAAGATCTACGAGTCTACCGCCGTAACAAGCAAGAGGTCGTCGGATTTTGACCCCGGATCATGTGCGTATAGCATCAGTGGATATGGTAGACTACTGTATGAATGTGTTGGGATGTTCATGGTCATCCAAGGACTCCCTGGAGTTAAGATCTACGAGTCTACCGCCGTAACAAGCAAGAGGTCGTCGGATTTTGACCCCGGATCATGTACGTATAGCATCAGTGGATATGGTAGACTACTATATGAATGTGTTGGGATGTTCATGGTCATCCAAGGACTCCCTGGAGTTAAGATCTACGAGTCTACCGCCGTAACAAGCAAGAGGTCGTCGGATTTTGACCCCGGATCTTGTGCGTATAGCATCAGTGCATATGATAGACTACTATATGAATGTGTTGGGATGTCCATGGTCATCCAAGGACTCCCTGGAGTTAAGATCTACGAGTCTACCGCCGTAACAAGCAAGAGGTCGTCTTATTTTGACCCCGGATCTTGTGCGTATAGCATCAGTGGATATGGTAGACTACTGTATGAATGTGTTGGGATGTCCATGGTCATCCGAGGACTCCCTGGTGTTAAGATCTACGAGTCTACCGCCGTAGCAAGCAAGAGGTCGTCTTATTTTGACCCCGGATCATGTGCGTATATTATCAGTGCATATGGTAGACTACTATATGAATGTGTTGGGATGTCCATGGTCATCCAAGGACTCCCTGGAGTTAAGATCTACGAGTCTACCGCCGTAACAAGCAAAGGTCGTGAGATTTTGACCCCGGATCATGTGCGTATAGTATCAATGGATATGGTAGACTACTATATGAATGTGTTGGGATGTCCATGGTCATCCAAGGAGTCCCTGGAGTCTACGAGTCTACCGCCGTAACAAACAATAGGTCGCCGTTTGGCTTAAGTGGTAAGCAAGGATATACGCACAAGATCCGGGGTCAAAATAAGACAACCTCTTGCTTGATACGGTGGTAGACTCGTAGATCTTAACTCCAGGGAGTCCTCGGATGACCATGGACATCCCAACACATTCATATAGTAGTCTACCATATCCATTGATGCTATACGCACATGAACCGGGGTCAAAATCTCACGACCTTTTGCTTGTTACGGCGGTAGACTCGTAGATCTTAACTCCAGGGAGTCCTTGGATAACCATGAACATCCCAACACATTCATATAGTAGTCTACCATATCTGATGCCATACACACATGATCCGGGGTCAAAATAAGACGACCTCTTGCTTACGGCGGTAGACTCGTAGATCTTAAGGGTCCTTGGATGACCATGGACATCCCAACACATTCATACAGTAGTCTACCATATCCACTGATGCTATACGCACAAGATCCGGGGTCAAAATAAGACGACCTCTTGCTTGTTACGGCGGTAGACTCGTAGATCTTAACTCCAGGGAGTCCTTGGATGACCATGGACATCCCAACACATTCATATAGTAGTCTACCATATGCACTGATGCTATACGCACAAGATCCGGGGTCAAAATCCGACGACCTCTTGCTTGTTACGGCGGTAGACTCGTAGATCTTAACTCCAGAGTGTCCTTGGATGACCATGAACATCCCAACACATTCATATAGTAGTCTACCATATCCACTGATGCTATACGCACATGATCCGGGGTCAAAATCCGACGACCTCTTGCTTGTTACGGCGGTAGACTCGTAGATCTTAACTCCAGGGAGTCCTTGGATGACCATGAACATCCCAACACATTCATACAGTAGTCTACCATATCCACTGATGCTATACGCACATGATCCGGGGTCAAAATCCGACGACCTCTTGCTTGTTACGGCGGTAGACTCGTAGATCTTAACTCCAGGGAGTCCTTGGATGACCATGAACATCCCAACACATTCATATAGTAGTCTACCATATCCATTGATGCTATACGCACATGATCCGGGGTCAAAATCTCACGACCTTTTGCTTGTTACGGCGGTAGACTCGTAGATCTTAACACCAGGGAGTCCTCGGATGACCATGGACATCCCAACACATTCATACAGTAGTCTACCATATCCACTGATGCTATACGCACAAGATCCGGGGTCAAAATAAGACGACCTCTTGCTTGTTACGGCGGTAGACTCGTAGATCTTAACTCCAGGGAGTCCTTGGATGACCATGGACATCCCAACACATTCATATAGTAGTCTACCATATGCACTGATGCTATACGCACAAGATCCGGGGTCAAAATCCGACGACCTCTTGCTTGTTACGGCGGTAGACTCGTAGATCTTAACTCCAGAGAGTCCTTGGATGACCATGAACATCCCAACACATTCATATAGTAGTCTACCATATCCACTGATGCTATACGCACATGATCCGGGGTCAAAATCCGACGACCTCTTGCTTGTTACGGCGGTAGACTCGTAGATCTTAACTCCAGGGAGTCCTTGGATGACCATGAACATCCCAACACATTCATACAGTAGTCTACCATATCCACTGATGCTATACGCACATGATCCGGGGTCAAAATCCGACGACCTCTTGCATGTTACGGCGGTAGACTCGTAGATCTTAACTCCAGGGAGTCCTTGGATGACCATGAACATCCCAACACATTCATATAGTAGTCTACCATATCCATTGATGCTATACGCACATGATCCGGGGTCAAAATCTCACGACCTTGTGCTTGTTACGGCGGTAGACTCGTAGATCTTAACTCCAGGGAGTCCTTGGGTGACCATGGACATCCCGAAGTACCCATAGACCTTTGAGATACATAAAATTTTAGTAAACAAATAAATCAAAAATATGTTTTTAAAATAAATTAATTTTAAACTTTTAATATTTATTTTTATAATCGTACAAAAATGCTAGCTGTGGACCCCCGAGAACTTGACAACTTTTTATACATTTGTATTGGTTGTTTCCGTTGTGCTTAAAGGAAATGGCTATGCACCAGGCGCTTCCATATTCTTGTAGATGGCTCATATAATTGGGAGGAGACACATGGTTTTTTTAAATTGTTCGATTTTTTATGTTAAAAAATTTACCAGATTCGCATCAGTCCGCGTGGACATAAAATCAAATTCTGTCGATTGCATCGGATTCGGGGATGCCTTTTCTCTCAGGAACGGATGAGATATCGTCAATCCCTTGACACAAGTTTTGTTTTGTCGAGTAGTGTTATAAACGGCGTGATAAAATACATTGACAGTGAAACGTTTAGCTCACTAAACGAACAAGCTTAGTGTAAATCAATTAAAAAAAATGAAAAAAAAAACAGTTGAGAGGTCAAAACAAAACCATTGGTTGTTCTGATAGTGAAATCAATTCCAAACTAGATTTAACAAAAATGAAACTTTACGAAATTTAATAAATTCGTTAATTAAATTTCCATTTATTTCTCATACAATGCTCCCAAAAAGAACTAAAGACATAGATATTTTAAATGATACAAATTAATAGATATCCAATTTGTGCTCCTCTAAACCCAATTGCAAGATAAGAGAAGTGATAAATACTTGCACTTGCAGTACTGTCTCTGGTGGCGAGCAAGCTTCTAGAAATGCTCGATTAGTTTCCTCTGAGCATTGCATCGATTCAGTTGAGATTGAAAAAACCTTGTTCAAATTAAATTTCTGAAACTCAGTTAAAGATGGTTTCCCACGAAACATTTAAAACTTTAGGATATTTCTACGCAATTTTGGGAATTTTAGGATCAATTCTGCGAGTGGTGTCATCTGGCGTGCTTATTGGTGAAAAGGGTAACAATTTGAGTTTCTTTATTCTTAACTAATATATTATTATTATTTCAGCAATGAATACTGTCAATAAACCTTCAAACTGGAATTATTATCAGGATATTCCAACAAGTTTGGTTACGCTCGTATTTTTTCTTATTCTTATTGCTGGAATTTATCATGTAATTTTCTCAAATTAATGCCAAAATTTGCCAATGATTTTTTTTCTTTGTTCTTTCAGAAAACATCATTTTTGTCAAAATATACAAAGTGTTTCTCATCATTTCAAGTATTTTGATCCAACTTGTAATCGTTGCACATATTGGTCTCACGATTTTCTACGAACAAAAAACAGAAACCAGTGCACCGTTCCTACTTGAATTGATTGCAGGGCTCGCCGTATTTACAGGTAAATTTCGATTCTTATTTTGGCTACAGTCTTATCACACAATTAAACTACACCCTTTTCTACCTTTAAGGGCTCTTCCTGATGTTTAAATGTGGATTGTAAACGGTGTGATTGGGTACATTGAGCATGGAGTAAAACTGAAAGATTCTGAACCGAGACTAAAATACGAAGATGATCAGCAGATGAGGGTTAAATACGAAGCTGTTTTGACTAGGTTTTAGTGATTTTATTTTTGGATTTATAAAGTCACCCCCTCACAACCAAAAATTTAAAAAAATAGTTAACATTTTTTGTACGATCAAATCTCTTGCTTGTTACTAGCTTCTAAGTGATAAAACACTGTTTCATTTGAACTCTCTTCATGCTGTATGGCTCCAATTACTCCTTTGATGATCCACAAGCAGAGAAGATAGATGCCTGAAATAAAAAAATGGAATTTTGATGAGAGCAAAAGACAAAACCTCAATTTTAGCTAATCTAACCGATGAACATCACAAGTGCCGTGGCAAGGAGCTGTATGAAATCGTTAGATACTTTTTCATCCGTAAGCAATTTGAATAATACACCATATATTGTGCCAAATGTTAAACATGCTATAGCAAGCAGATATATAACATGATGAAACGCTTGATGTATTTTTACCAGGATAAGATTGTTCTGCGAAAAAATGGAAAAAAAGACTTATGTTTTGACCGATCAACCAATGAATTCTACAAACCTTACGAATTCCAACCAGTAAAATTATAAAGAAAATTAAAATAACGAAACTTATTGATGGTGAGATATAATATAAAATGTCGTGTGTGTTAGCTTTATCTGAAAAAGACAACTATTAGTTGAGTTAATTTTAAAATTTGTAAAAGTACTTACAATTGTAATAAATTCTATCCACAACATCGAAAAAAGTGCATATTGCCCCAAAATAGCCATAAACGTAGCCAAGAATTCGAAAATATTTAGGTGAAATTGTTATCATTATGACTGGTAAAAAAATACAACGCTACTTAAACTCCCACTCCTGGGCAAATCCAGGGAAATAAAAATTGTTTCAAAATATACACAACAACACAATACAAAACGCATAAACTCTGCTTGAAATAGACAATAGGCATCTGAACTTCCCTTTTTTAGTTCTCACTGCCTTGAAACACTATCAAAGATCTGTTTTTTGTTGGTTTGAGCAAAATTCATGGCAGGGCTAAGAATAGAGTTAATCAACTCATTTTTAACTAAAAACTAAAAACTAAAAACTAAAAACTAAAAACTAAAAACTAAAAACTAAAAACTAAAAACTAAAAACTAAAAACTAAAAACTAAAAACTAAAAACTAAAAACTAAAAACTAAAAACTAAAAACTAAAAACTAAAAACTAAAAACTAAAAAAAAACTAAAAACTAAAAACTAAAAACTAAAAACTAAAAACTAAAAACTAAAAACTAAAAACTAAAAACTAAAAACTAAAAACTAAAAACTAAAACTAAAAACTAAAAACTAAAAACTAAAAACTAAAAACTAAAAACTAAAAACTAAAAAAAAACTAAAAACTAAAAACTAAAAACTAAAACTAAAACTAAAAACTAAAAACTAAAACTAAAAACTAAAAACTAAAAACTAAAAACTAAAAACTAAAAACTAAAAACTAAAAACTAAAACTAAAAACTAAAAAAAAACTAAAAACTAAAAACTAAAAACTAAAAAAAAACTAAAAAAAAACTAAAAACTAAAAACTAAAAACTAAAAAAAAACTAAAAACTAAAAACTAAAAACTAAAAACTAAAAACTAAAACTAAAAACTAAAAACTAAAAAAAAACTAAAAACTAAAAACTAAAACTAAAAACTAAAAACTAAAAACTAAAAACTAAAAACTAAAAACTAAAAACTAAAACTAAAAACTAAAAACTAAAAACTAAAAACTAAAACTAAAAACTAAAAACTAAAAACTAAAACTAAAAACTAAAAACTAAAAACTAAAAACTAAAAACTAAAAACTAAAAACTAAAAACTAAAAACTAAAAACTAAAAACTAAAAACTAAAAACTAAAAACTAAAAACTAAAAACTAAAAACTAAAAACTAAAAACTAAAAAAAAACTAAAAACTAAAAACTAAAAACTAAAAACTAAAAACTAAAACTAAAAACTAAAAACTAAAAACTAAAAACTAAAAAAAACTAAAAACTAAAAACTAAAAAAAAACTAAAAACTAAAAACTAAAAACTAAAAACTAAAAACTAAAAAAAACTAAAAACTAAAAACTAAAAACTAAAACTAAAAACTAAAAAAAACTAAAAACTAAAAACTAAAAACTAAAAACTAAAAACTAAAACTAAAAACTAAAAACTAAAAACTAAAAACTAAAAACTAAAAACTAAAACTAAAAACTAAAAACTAAAAACTAAAAACTAAAAACTAAAAACTAAAAACTAAAACTAAAAACTAAAAACTAAAAAAAAACTAAAAACTAAAAACTAAAAACTAAAAACTAAAAACTAAAAACTAAAAACTAAAAACTAAAAACTAAAAAAAAACTAAAAACTAAAACTAAAAACTAAAAACTAAAAACTAAAAACTAAAAACTAAAAACTAAAAACTAAAAACTAAAAACTAAAAACTAAAAACTAAAAACTAAAAACTAAAAACTAAAAACTAAAAACTAAAAAAAAACTAAAAACTAAAAACTAAAAACTAAAAACTAAAAACTAAAACTAAAAACTAAAAACTAAAAACTAAAAACTAAAAAAAAACTAAAAACTAAAAACTAAAAACTAAAAACTAAAAACTAAAAACTAAAAACTAAAAACTAAAAACTAAAAACTAAAACTAAAAACTAAAAACTAAAAACTAAAAACTAAAAACTAAAAACTAAAAACTAAAAACTAAAACTAAAAACTAAAAACTAAAAACTAAAAACTAAAAACTAAAAACTAAAAACTAAAAACTAAAAACTAAAAACTAAAAACTAAAAACTAAAAACTAAAAACTAAAAACTAAAAAAAAACTAAAAACTAAAAACTAAAAACTAAAAACTAAAACTAAAAACTAAAACTAAAAACTAAAAACTAAAACTAAAAACTAAAAACTAAAAACTAAAACTAAAAACTAAAACTAAAAACTAAAAACTAAAAACTAAAAACTAAAAACTAAAAACTAAAAACTAAAAACTAAAAACTAAAAACTAAAAACTAAAAACTAAAAACTAAAAACTAAAAACTAAAAACTAAAAACTAAAAACTAAAAACTAAAAACTAAAAACTAAAAACTAAAAACTAAAAACTAAAAACTAAAAACTTTAAGTTAAGGTTCAAATAATCAAAATATAAAGCTCTTCAAAAATATTTTTTTAAAGTGGGCAATCATGTGCACTAATTAGGCTGGTACAAATATTTTTAAAAGTTTTTGTCACCCCCTTCAAAATTGGCCCGAAAAATCAGGGGGCAAAAAAAAATTTACAATAAACTTCAAAATTTCAATGAAAATTCAAGTGCAACCAACTGAAATCAAATTAAAATACATTCTTCTGCATTCAAAATCATTTTTAGCATGTTCGGGTTTATTAAAAAATCTTAAGATTTTTTGAAAATTTTCGATGCAAAATCTTATTTTTCGATACAATTTTTGTTTTTGTCAGGTCTTAGATTTTTTGAAAACTAATGATTGCAAAACAACTGAACTAGTGTAAAATGCATTTTAAAACACTTTTTTCATTTAATTGTGAATACTATGGCTTGTTATTTAAATTTTTATATTTTTTTATTTTTGCCCCCTTGACCTCGGTCAGGGCCGAGGGACAAAAACTTTTTTTAAAAATTGCATCGGCCTTAAAAAAAATGAAAAACTGCGACTATTTTCAAACAAATTACCTATAAATGGCTATCGAGATTCACTAAAGTACTTTTTGGTTGCAAATTTGATTTCACATCGAAAAATAAAGTTGAAACTTTTTTGCCGACCAATATTTCGATTTTTTCAAAAAAAAAACAGTATTGATTAAAAAATTCATAACTCGGTCAAAGATTTTTTGCACAACCTGGAAATTTTTTGAAAAGTTGATGTCCTCTTAAACATATAAAAATATAAAAAAAATAAATATAAATAGTGTTTTTTTGCAAATCAAGTTTTAGTGACAAAAAGTTAAATAAAAAATCACCAAATTTTTTTTATCATGTACCAATTTTTTGAGTGATACGCGATGCGTTAAAACTTCAAAATCCTTCTGAAAAAATGTGTTACCACTACCAACAACTAGAATAACAACAATCCAGCAGCATCATCAATCAATACTCGCACATGTTGCACAGACGCCGGCCTTAGTGACATCATCAACGTGACGCTCTCTTTTGTTGACAAACATAGAAACAAAACCCCGATCATCGCGTGAACACTTTCGGCGTCTGCGTTCTTTCATTCTGTTTTAGTAACCTGGGTTTCTGGTGCGTAGTATTCAGTGCGATTAGTGAATCAGTTCGGTTCGGATTGGTGAAAGCAGCGTGTGTGGAATTTTGGGTTGCTTCTTCTCTATTAATTTAACTACCAAAATGGTTTCCCATGAAGGATTTCGCATTCTTGGCTACGTGTACGCCATCTTGGGCACGTTGGGCTCCTTTTTTGAGGCGATTCAGGGCGCGCTAGTGATTGGTAAGGTGGTGCAGGTTTGATGCGGAATCGGATGGAATTTCAAAACTCTATGTTTATTTCTGTTGCGATTTTAAGGTGCGGAACATGTAAACGAAACCGTTCAGTACGCTTCACTGCCAGGGAGTCTGATTGCGTTGGTGTTTTTCGTCATTTTGCTGGTTGGAATTTGGCAGGTCTGTTTTTGTTGTCTGATTAATTTGAATCATTAAAAATTTGCATATTTTACAGAGCCATCTTACTTTGGTGAAAATATACCGTGTTTTCCTAATAGTCACCAACGTGGCAGCAATATGCTGTATTTGCATTGGTTTAGTAGTGCTAATAGGGCTGATGATATTTACCGACGAGCAAATGGAACTGGGTGGCCTCGCAGTGTTTGGACTTCTAGTACTACTGGCAGTTTTAATAGGTTTGTTTCAAATGCGATGGAGATTATCGATGAATCAACACTCAACGAACTTTCTTCCATTTTAGGTCTCTATTTGCTCTTTCTATGGATTGTGAATGGCGTTATTGCAGCCATTCAGAATGAGAGAACGGGAACGAACGGAGCCGTGCTCTATAAGCCCGATGTTAACGTCAAACCGAACAACCCATACTACGCTCCGGTTTAAATTTAGCTTCCATGTGTGCCATCAAAGTGAAGAGCTCCTATCACTGTCGTAAACTGTGTTTTTGGAATGCTTTATTACATTTAACGTAGACGTCCATTTCAAAATAGCATTTATATATATTTTTTTTTCAATTATTTGAAAAGGAAATTAAAATTAAGATACAGCTTCAATGGATACGCAAATTATAATCATACTTATTTCCATTACCATATTGTAGCTTCTAAACAATGTACTGTAGACTTTCGAATTGAGATATTTAAACTGCACATCCTATGCCAAAAATTAGATTACATTGAACAAAAAACAAAGAACAGATCAGCTGGCACTTTTGGTGCATTTTTCTACAGTTAAACATTTGAAATCTAGACTTATTTTATCTGCTAAAGTTGTTTAAACAGTCTAGTATACTCATAAAAAACGAATGGTACCCCTAGTACCACCAAGCACATTGATTAAATACCTCTAGAATAACATGTTATCTACATTACCTTTTGGTAAATCATAAAAGAGAATAACTTATTAACATTAATTGCTACGTTACTTAAAACAATTTTCGCAACATTTCGTACGTAAAATAAATATGGATATTCCACCAAATAAACTAAGTTAGTTTAATTATGAATAAGGATCTGGTTTGGAAAACAATTCAAATTTATTTATTTTTCCCCAGAAACACGTGCTCTTTGAATTTTTTCTAAAAATATTTAGACAGTGCCGAATGGTTTTTCTCCAAGGTTTGTATGGAGAATAAGTGCGGTTTCAATCTCCTACATATTTCATGCAATTTTTAAGTTGTAGGCAAGAGCGATGAACATCACTTTTCTCTACCCCAACTCCCAAAAAAATTCTAGAAGAAGAAAAAATCCTTAAAGTTTGATTTTCAACTAAATTTCAACAAAGCCAAAAAAATCTGCTTTCCATTTGCAACAACCACTTAATTTTGTGATCTGCACCAAAACGTCAATAATCTCTGGTTGCCTTGAAATGGAAAACATATTTGAGAATGCAACGTTTCCGATTTTTTTTTATTTGAAGCATTCAGAACAATGTTTCAATTGAATCAGTTCGAGGAAACCCTATTTCCTTGATCTGTTCAATGTTCAGTTTGATTTTATATGTCTCAAATAAAAATACACTCAACCCCCGGTGGTTGGTCACTTTTTCGTGTGGCTCTTTTTTAGTTTGAACCCCGTTGGTTGGTCAAAGTCAAACTAAAAAGTGACGAGCTGTCACTGTTTACACGGCGCTCATTTGCACTATCAAAACAAACGTTTGATAGTGTGTGTGAACTCCGTGTAAAAGGGGTGTCAAACTAAAATGTGACCCCGTTCGTTTGACAACAGTTGGTGTCAAACCATCGGGGATTGAGTGTAATTCATTAAAATAAAAACAATGAAATATAACATAAAAATCATAAATTCCCTTTTCCACTTATTCATTAAAACCTCTTAAGCATTCAAAAATTTCAGTTCTTCCTTTCGTGTAACAAGAAGAATGAACTTTTTGCCTGGTGCACATTTTTGTAAAATTTCGCACGACGCACGAGCATGTGTCGATTGAGACTAACTTCTTCTTTTTTCAACTGGCGAATCAGTTCATCGCGTGTGCTTGTGATTTGAAAACAAACTGTTCATTATCGTGTCCCAAAAAAACACGAAGTCGAGGAAATAAATGTGCTCAGCCATGAAATGATGGCCGTTTAAAACCTTGATTTCACTTTTCCGGTAGGTACTTTTTTCAATATTTTCCCTCGTTATTGAATACACAAATTTTCTCATTTATTCATCATTGGCATACAATATAAAGGGAAACTTAAGACTTATTGAGATGAAGTATAGCCTCATTTCAATTTATTTTCTATTTTTTTAATATAATAAGCTCATCTTCTAATACTTAAGCCACCAGGGTGTTTTTGCTCATAGCACACTACGTGCTAAATCAATCAATAGCTTTCAGTAAATAAATCATGTTTAGAGATCAATAGGTTTCAGTAAATAAATCATGTTTAGAGATTTTTGCATTAAAGCCAATCGATGCACGTTTGTTGTTAAAATAACCTTGAAGATCGTTTGTTAAAATTATTGAGAGTAGGGGAGAGTGGGGGGACTTCGATTTTTTGTATCGCACCTAACTCTGTCAATTTCTCACAAAACTATTAACATGAATTGAAAGCTTGAACATTCAACTACACCCAAAATTCAGAGTCGAGAAAATCGTTCTCTCAAAATTTATTGAGGGCTCAGTGCCAAAATCGATAGAATAATGGTACCAACTCACACCATCATAACAAATGAGTTCATTCGTTAGTTGAATCAATAAATCTCCAACAAGTGTCATACATCGACTTCTGACTTCTCCTTGGTCACCAAGCTGTGGTGGCCGAGGCAGCTAAGTCATTGGATTGGTTTGTCAAAGGTCTCTGGTTCGATTCCCGTTGTCGACACTTTTGGTTTTTTGTTTGACGGATGAACTTTTTTTGCAAATGAACCTCGAGAGAATAGTTCTATCGCCCATTTCGAGCTGTGTTCTCTGCGTCCATAAATGGTACCACTATTCTCTCGACTCGAAACAATCATTCTCTCGGACTAGCGCTGCCAGTTTTGGGTGTATGTTTGGCTGATAAGGGCATTTGATCATAAGAACTCTTCGAATCATGCCAAGCGCTTGAAAAAAAACTAAACAAGCATTTTTTAAAATGTTAGGGGTAACTAGATCCCCCTTTCAACAATTTGAAGAAATTTTAAGCATTTTTTTTTTCTTACTCATTCAAACTTTTGATTTCTATCAGTTACAGCTATTCCTTATAAAAGCTATACGTTTGTGTTCAAAATATAACATGTTTAGTATGTAAAATATTTAAAAACTTAAAATATTGAGCGTGTTTCCAAAGGCTGGTAATTTTTGTTTACAAAACATTTGAAAAATGCAGTAAGTCATTTACAACTATACTGAAGGAAACCATGTACGAAAAATCAAACCAATTAATTAAGCTTAAGGCTGATGACTATAAGAATGCAGGGATCAAGTCTCCATAAACGCACTTTTTTGAACAACTGATTGTAAACATTGTAAGCATGGAGAAAAAAGAGTTCCCAAAATCGTGAACAAGCGTTCATGAAAATGGGAACCACGAACAAAGTGTTCAAATGCCATGGTACGTTTTCCAAAATCGTACCATGGGATTTGAACACTTTGTTCGTGGTTCCCATTTTCATGAACGCTTATTCACTTCTCTTTTCTCCGTGTGACGATAAATTTAACGTCACATGCGTAAGTACTGTGAATACAAAGAGACGAGTTGATATTCATAGTAATGCATACTGCTAAAACGCTCAACCAAACCACAAACCACAACAAATGCGTAATTGTTTTGTAGTTAATAAGTTTATCAAACAAATCACGCATTAATTATATTTTTTGAATAAATTTTAAGTGTTTTCTTTACATATCAAAACAAAAAAAAAGATCTCTTGGATGTTTTTGCAGTACTTTTTTTTTAAAAATGTGTACCTAAATCCAACTTCAATCCAAACATTTTTTTAATTTTTTTCTTTGTTTTCTACATTGAGTATGAGTCATTTTTGCACAACTTTTTTCACTCTATTTTTACTTCAATTAATAATTTTGTTCTATACGCTGTACATTTTCTTCGCAATTATTTCCATAAGTTGTAAGATGGAATTATATACCAAACAGAGATTATCTACCAAATAAAGCGAACATTTGGAGTGAACACACTTATCATAAGCTCTGCAAAACAAGTTCTCTCCCTTCAAAAGATTCACTTAGGGGAGTTTGGGGTAATATGGACAGTGGGGGTAATTTGGACACCCCTTTAAAAATCACGTTTTCTTCGGATATAAAGTGAAAACGGCAATTTAAGTGATAAGGCTAGTACTAGTAATGGTCTAGGAGTATGGACAAACCAAAAAAGTTGGAATAGGTTAAGTAGTTTTGGTATAATGTGTAAAAGTTTCCAAAGGCCGGTTGGCACTGCCTTAAATTCTAATATTTGAAGGTTAGGAAATAAGGTTTTGCAGGGTTATATGGCAAAAAAGTGGACATTTTTGTTTAAGGGGGTTGCTTGGACGATGCCTGAGATATGTACGCATAAAAATTGTGCATTTTATCCATTTTTATCATCAAAAATCGCAATTTATGATAGAATATGCTATGGGGGTAATTTGGACATGGCTTATGAGGTAATTTGGACATACCTGAAAGTCTACCTGTCAGGCAACAAAAAGTAACTTTCATGGTTGGATGAGTGTTTAAAGAGATTTAGATAAATTTAGTGGGATTTAATATGTCAAAACAATCAAAAATGAATGTGAACAATGAGAACTTTCACAAAACCCCTATTTTTTCATTTAGATAAATTTATTCCAATATTCGAATTGATGAAAATCTGATTACTGTACATTTGGCGTTCAACAAGATTCTAATGTTGATTGCTTTTAATTAACTTCTTTTACATTTCTAATTTCTATGCTGGTTTACAAAAATATTTAAATTTGAAGGGCTACAGAATGTAAAAATTAAAAAAATGATATTTTCAGGCTAATAAATTCTATATGAAGATTGATTTATATAAACATAAATGATACCTTAATCACTAAAAACAAGTATAGTGTGCCTGCTCCAGCATCAATGTTTAAATCATTTCAGTATTAATGATTAAATTATGTATACTACACTGAACTATTTGTTATCTTCCTATTGAATTATAGTTCTATCACAAAATCATTATTTAAACCATTGATGAAATATTGTGAGCAACACTTCAAAATATAAAGCAATTACAAAACCAGGTTGAAGGATAAAAAACATGCTCAAAAAATCAAATGTTAAACTTATTCTTCAACATGTGTCCAAATTACCCCACAAAAGGTGTTCATATTACCCCACAAGGCATGTCCAAATTACCCCACAAGGCATGTCCAAATTACCCCATAGGGGTGTTCATATTACCCCCCACACAAAAATGTGGGGGGTAATTTGGACACCTTTTAACTTTTGCGATGAAAATGGGGTTTTCATCAAAATTTATCGAAATGAATGACATTTTTCCATTCAAATATGGTCTCTTTTATCCTCTGTTGTCATCCACATTCCTTTAAAATATCCATACAGCCCGTAACAGAGCAATTTCCTTAGGGTGTCCAAATTACCCCACACTCCCCTATAAAAAGCTAAATGCACAAACTTAATCTATGACAAATCTTTAAAAATTTCTATGAAAATTAATTTTTAAATTTCCATTTAACAAAATCATCTTATTTCGTGAAAATTTCAGGCGACTCAGAAAATATCTGAATTATTCTTAATGGACAAGATTTCAAGACATTGAAATATTTCTTGAATAAACCAAGGTTGCCATTGCAATCGTAGTTCAAAAATGTTACAGAAATGCTCCAAATCACGACCTCTGAATGCTTAATTTCATCTACTGTTTAACAACGAATCTTAAGAAAAAGAACTTTTTTCAACTGCATCAAGTTATTCAGTGTAAATTTTGGTACAGTTTTGTTTAAATGTTCTTTTCCTTCAATGGTTAATTCCACGCTTTTCAACTTAAGTATTTTACATAAAATGGCTTTTGGTTGAAATATTTGTTGAACTTAGTTAATTAAATTATTGGTTTTTTATTATTATTATTTCACAAGATTTCGCGGAAATTAGCAGATTTTACGAATTACATAAAAAAGTAAATCTTTCCCAGTTCCTGAGGGGAACACCCTTGAAGAGTATCGGGGCCGGCATTTACAAAGCGGATTCAGTGGCAGTTTTATTTTCAACTTAATGTTAACATGTTAAGGTTAATGTTAACATTCCATAGGTCGCCTCCCTAAGGTGTCGTGATAAGGTCCAGTTTGTGACGATACACTACCTTCCCTTTACTAAGCAATCGATTCCAGAAGGGAAAAGATCACCAGTTGTGTTGGTCCGAGCCGGGATTTGAACCCCGATCTACCGCTTACGAGGCGGAAGCGTTATCACTGGGCTACGTGGCTCGGTCAACGGTCAACTACATGCAGCCCGTGAAATAGTGAAAATTCAATAACCCTAATTAACTAACCCTTATGTTTGTCCATCATTTGAAAAATGAGCCCATTTTTTCCCACGACTTCTTTTTTTTGGGACACGCTACAGTGTTTATGATGCAAAGACAGTTCACGACGTGTCAACAGTGTTCATCGCATCGAACAGCAAATTTAACGGCGCGTCGGCGTACGCTTTGTGTCAACCGTTTGAGATTTATTTACTTGCATTTAAGCAATAACGTGCAGTTTTATTTTCCTTTTTTTAAATGGGTTCTCTTCAAGGCTACTTGTATGCTGTTGTTGAAATTTTGATTGAAATTTATCAAGGATAGTAAGAAGAAATTTTACTAGGTGAGCTTTAGCTTTTATGATTTATGTGATGTAATATTTTTTTTTCGAAATCGTTTTAAGAAGTCAAAGCAAATATAGGCATAGTTAAGTACGGTACATAAGTTGTTTACTGAATGCTTTTGATTGAGTTTTTATTTGAAAACTATTTTTTTTCAGAAAATCTTACCTTATTTCAGGGACTGTATATAAATTGATGGTTAAAGCTTAAAATGATAGTTTTTTCCTGTGTTTTATGTTTCTACAAAATACTCTAAATATAAACATACCCGAGCAGACGGAAATAACTTGAGAATAACATTTTTTGATATTTAAAAATACTAAGCCAATAACATTTTATGATATTTATAACAAGATTTGTTATTCGTCGTTATGATTTTTTTGTGATTGGATTGTTATTGTAATAACAGACTAATAACACTTTTAGTTATTCTTCGAACAAATCTTTGTTATTATTTTTTGTTATTTTAACAACTAATCCGATCATCCCAATAACAGTTGGCGGTATTCTTCCATAACAAAAAATGTTATTCCCGAGTTGTTTTGGCTTTTAACCAATATCAGACCAATAACAAATTTCGTTATGATAACATAATTTGTTATTGAACTCTTATGCAAAAATGTATTTTTCAAGAAGATTCCATAACACTTTCTGTTATTTTAACAGTATTTGTTATTGAAATGGCATGAATTATGTTATTACCGTCTGCCCGGGTAAGGATATTAAAAAGTCAAAATAACAATATAATTACTTTTAATTCAACTTACTTATCGATTTCCTAGCATATGGGTAGAGAATTTACCATTTGTTGTTGGATTTCACCTTTAAGTAAATTGAAGTAATTTTTATCTTATTATTAATAAATGCCAATTGAATTAAGGGATATTCAGAGATGGAACAGTTTTATTCATTAAAATTAAGATTATTCGAAAAGCATCGAAAAATATAATAAACTTAATACTTCCTTTGAGGAAAAACGACCTCGTTTTTCAACATCAATGGTTGTTGACTCAATGGTTTTGGTTGCAGGTCTACAATATATGCTATAACAACGTTGACTATCCACAGACTTAAGGCGAAGATTCCTTCAAAAGATAGAAACAAAAAGTTATATAAAAAACATTACATTATTTCATTCAAGATACCTCCAAAAGAACAATTCACTAGAAATGCTAAAAGAAGACGCACTTTCAGGCCAAACTTGTGGTTTTTGTGATTGCCTACAACTTGAACCATTATGCCAATTATGACAGTCAAGCTTATCCAACTGAATGCAATCAGCAACATACGACTAGCTAGCAGGTACGATGGGTTCTTCTAAAAAAAAGAAGCAACATTTATTCTTTTAAATTGTAAACCACATTCCAACTAACCTTTTTGATACCAGCAATTAGAAGAATCGAGAACATTAGCCACATGATCAAAAGTGCAACCAAAACCGGACTTCGAACAGCATCGTCGTCTACAATCAGTTTAGCAAAGCTTTACAAACTACCCTGAAACCACTGAAAACTTCAACCAACATTTCACTATAGCACCAATGGTAACAACAACTGCAGCAAAACCGCCACAAATAGAACCAACCGGATGGAACCTTCGAGGTTGGTTCATTTTGATGGTCAAGATGACACTGAGGAAGCTGGATGAAAGTTTCACCGCGTGAAGATGCCACCAACGACTAAGGTTGTTTGACCACTTTTCGGTGGGAAACTAATCCACGCAGAGTTTGAATGTTGACTAAATTTTACAATCTGGGAAACCGGTTCAATATCATGCTGAATCGTTTTATTTCCTGATGGGATTTATTACGAGCGAAGAAAAACGCCCGTTTTTAAAACAATGTACCTGATTGATACACCACATTCTTAGAGAGAAGCAAGTCTGGAATGCTTTACTTAGATTTCTCTGTGAACTGGACAAAGTTTTGATATTTTTTTCCTTTTTTGCTGTTTTTGCTGTTTTTGCTGTTTTTTGCTGTTTTTGATGTTTTTGCTGTTTTCGCTGTTTTTGCTGTTTTTGCTGTTTTTGCTGTTTTTATTGTTTTTGCTGTTCTTGCTGTTTTTTTTGCTGTTTTTGCTATTTTTGCTGTTTTTTGTCGTTTTTGCTGTTTTTGCTGTTTTTGCTATTTTTGCTGTTTTTTGCTGTTTTTGCTTTTTTTTTGCTCTTTTTGCTGTTTTTTGTTTTTTGTTGTTTTTGTTTTTTGCTGTTTTTGCTGTTTTTGCTGTTTTTTCGGTTTTTTTCGGTTTTTTCTGTTTTTGCTGTTTTTGCTGTTTTTGCTGTTTTTGCTGTTTTTGCTGTTTTTGCTGTTTTTGCTGTTTTTGCTGTTTTTGCTGTTTTTGCTGTTTTTGCTGTTTTTGCTGTTTTTGCTGTTTTGCTGTTTTTGCTGTTTTTGCTGTTTTTGCTGTTTTTGCTGTTTTTGCTGTTTTTGCTGTTTTTGCTGTTTTTGCTGTTTTTGCTGTTTTTGCTGTTTTTGCTGTTTTTGCTGTTTTTGCTGTTTTTGCTGTTTTTGCTGTTTTGCTGTTTTTGCTGTTTTGCTGTTTTTGCTGTTTTTGCTGTTTTTGCTGTTTTTGCTGTTTTTGCTGTTTTTGCTGTTTTTGCTGTTTTTGCTGTTTTTGCTGTTTTTGCTGTTTTTGCTGTTTTTGCTGTTTTTGCTGTTTTTGCTGTTTTTGCTGTTTTTGCTGTTTTTGCTGTTTTTGCTGTTTTTGCTGTTTTTGCTGTTTTTGCTGTTTTTGCTGTTTTTGCTGTTTTTGCTGTTTTTGCTGTTTTTGCTGTTTTTGCTGTTTTTGCTTTTGCTTTTGCTTTTGCTTTTGCTTTTGCTTTTGCTTTTGCTTTTGCTTTTGCTTTTGCTTTTGCTTTTGCTTTTGCTTTTGCTTTTGCTTTTGCTTTTGCTTTTGCTTTTGCTTTTGCTTTTGCTTTTGCTTTTGCTTTTGCTTTTGCTTTTGCTTTTGCTTTTGCTTTTGCTTTTGCTTTTGCTTTTGCTTTTGCTTTTGCTTTTGCTTTTGCTTTTGCTTTTGCTTTTGCTTTTGCTTTTGCTTTTGCTTTTGCTTTTGCTTTTGCTTTTGCTTTTGCTTTGCTTTTGCTTTTGCTTTTGCTTTTGCTTTTGCTTTTGCTTTTGCTTTTGCTTTTGCTTTTGCTTTTGCTTTTGCTTTTGCTTTTGCTTTTGCTTTTGCTTTTGCTTTTGCTTTTGCTTTTGTTTTTGCTTTTGCTTTTACTTTTGCTTTTGCTCTTGCTTTTGCTTTTGCTTTTGCTTTTGCTTTTGCTTTTGCTTTTGCTTTTGCTTTTGCTTTTGCTTTTGCTTTTGCTTTTGCTTTTGCTTTTGCTTTTGCTTTTGCTTTTGCTTTTGCTTTTGCTTTTGCTTTTGCTTTTGCTTTTGCTTTTGCTTTTGCTTTTGCTTTTGCTTTTGCTTTTGCTTTTGCTTTTGCTTTTGCTTTTGCTTTTGCTTTTGCTTTTGCTTTTGCTTTTGCTTTTGCTTTTGCTTTTGCTTTTGCTTTTGCTTTTGCTTTTGCTTTTGCTTTTGCTTTTGCTTTTGCTTTTGCTTTTGCTTTTGCTTTTGCTTTTGCTTTTGCTTTTGCTTTTGCTTTTGCTTTTGCTTTTGCTTTTGCTTTTGCTTTTGCTTTTGCTTTTGCTTTTGCTTTTGCTTTTGCTTTTGCTTTTGCTTTTGCTTTTGCTTTTGCTTTTGCTTTTGCTTTATTAACAATTTTCAAGCAACCAAGTTGAAGAGCCTACCTTGCGATGTAAGGTTTGCCAAAACTAGTTCAACGAACGATTCGTTATGATTCAACCTTCCCAGCTGGTGGTTTTGATGTTGTTTTGCATAATTTAATCATCGAGGTTTGGCTTTCCGGTGGCTTCTTCAAGAACACCATCGCGACAGTTCCTCCAAAGCATCCTCGCTGAACGGGTCGAGTTATTTTCATTTTCAAAATGGTTTCTCGCGCTGGCTTTCGCGTTTTAGGTTATGTGTACGCCATTATCGGTACTGTGCTGTCGTTTTTTAGTGCATTTTCGAGTGGAATTTTGATTGGTGAGATTCGATGAAGTGTAATAAATTAATTTAGATTTTAGACCTGTTAAAATTTCTTCAGCTTCTAAGGATGAAAACCATCAATTTTACATTGTGCTGGCATGCAGTTTACTAAATATAGTATTTTATACTATTTTACTGATTGGAATAAGTCAAGTAGGTTGAAAAAGAATTGCAATTTAAGATATAGTGTTTAATGGACTTGGTTTTTTTTTTATTTTCGTAGAAAAGTAGACTCTTAGTGATAGCCCACCAAATATACCTGATCGTTTCAAGTGCTCTCATCTTCATGGTTTGGCTGCTTGGAATCGTCGGAGTGTTGTTTGTCGATGAATCTTCAGATAAAAGTACTATGGTTATTATATCGCTTATAGTCTGTGGTATTGCTTCAGGTAATGGTTTTCTCTATATTTTTTTAAATTAAATTTTTAAGCATAAATTATTTTTTAAGCTCTTTACCTTTGCTGCATCTGGATTGTAAGTGGAGTGCTCAGGTACATCGACCATGAACGTGAATCAACAAGTGCAGTTCGTTCACTTCGAAAAACAATAAAAGTTTAGTGTTTCCAACTTGAACTATTAATTTTTGTTGTTAAAACCATCCGAACTTCAAAAAATCATGCAAGCAAACAAAACGATGACACTTTCGTAATAAACACAGCTGTTAATTCATTCATCTTCGCACAATCCTGCTGCTCAACATCTGGTTCACTCTAGTCGTTTAGTCTGGCTTGAAGTATCAACTCGAAAGGCAGCGTAGTGTATCGTCCTCATTCGGTATGGTTTCGGCGAGCACAGCTCGCAAATTAGGCTGGATCTACGCAGTTATCAGTCTTACGCTAGCCGCTTTGGAATGTGCACTTTGCGTGTTCAGAATTGGTATCAATTAACGTTCAGTTGAGCATTACTCTGTAGAAATAAATTAACTGAAATTTCACTTCTAGTTCACGAAATAAACTCCTTTACGTGCTTTGCGGTGGTTGTGGCGATTGTTTGGGTTATTTTTAGTATCGTTTTGATCGTTGGAATCAAGCAGGTTATCACAATTTAGAAAAAAGTGTGTATTCAAAATATCTTGACTAGAACATTTGCTCACACAGAAAAATGCTTGGCACGTGAAAGCCTATCGAGTTTTTCTTTTTGCTGGAAATGCTCTAACGTTGCTGCTTCTAATTGGTACCGATGGTGATGGACAGATTACGAATTGGAGTCAACAAATTTGGGTGTCCCTCGTCGTTGGAAGTTTGGGAGTGATTGGTTAGCCAAATATAATTGACATTGCAGACATATATATTTTTTTCAAATAATAAATGCTATATTTTTTAGCCTTATTTGCACTGGAGCTTTGGATCATCAACGGAGTGATTCGTTACATTGAGAGAGAAAAAGAAATTCATGTGTGAGGAATAAATCAATGAATAATGCTATACATTTTCGCAAACCGAGTTTTCTTTTTATTTATGTTTTGTATGAAATTTTGGCAATGAATTCCTTCTGAAAAATTCTTCCCGAATTCCAGAAATTGATTAATTTTTTTTTATTTGTTTAATCTTTTTGGGGGCCTTATCTATGACCAAAGAAGCCATTTTGTGTGATTGATTTAAGTCTCCTTGAAATTTTGACAGCTGTCCATACAAAAATGGTACGTAAATATTCAAACAGCTGTATCGTTTGAAGTAGCTTTCTACTGAATTTGGTATTTGGGCAGACATTTAAAAAAAATATGTCTTCAGAATAAAAAAATCAATGAACTTTTTTTCACGAAAAACCAATCGATCAAAATTCCGTACTTTTTGTTTATGATTTTTTGGGGAAATCCAGCCACAAATATTTTCGCCGAGTTATGATTTTTGAAACAAAAGTAAAACAAAAGAAATCTCAGAAAAAAATGTAAGTACTTGATAGATAATTTTGATAAGTGCAAAGTTTTCGAGATATGACAATTTAAGTTATCCAATGTTACCAAAAAAGTGCTTATGATTGACTATTTAGAATATAGTTTTTCTTCAGAAAGATTAGAAAATTTCACAAAAAATGTTAAACAAAAGCACACAGGAAAACAAATGTTTTCAAATCTCACTAGACAGCCTCCAATTTTCAAATGCCAATATATGATCTAATGGTTCAGTTTTCAAAGTTAAAAATCAAATATATTTTCAATTTACTGATATTTACGAAAAGAAAATTCTTGTAAAATTTTGGAACCAAGACTAACATTTCAAAAGGGCAAAATATCCATGAATAATCGAAAATCTGTATCCTTGAAAAGGGATTACCTGATCGATTAGGTATCTCCGGCAAAGTTGTGGTTTGTTTTGATAAAATCTGAGTTTTCCGACAAATTTAAGTCAATATCGAATGGTTGATTGCCTTCTTAACGCATTTATGCCCTACAGTTTAAAACAAATCCAATAACTCAAATTTTGTTTTTATTTTTGAGTGCTTTTAAAACCAAAGGACATTTTGACCACCATCTTGGATCTAAAAATTCTCAATCAGTTTAGAGTAGTTAATCAAAAATAAGACATCGGATAATCTAGTCTGGGCTGTGCTTGAGTTATAATTAAGATGTTTAGAAAAGTTTGTCAATATTGAAAGTAAAAATAACTTTACACAACTAGCGATAAATCAATAATCATTGGCTTGATTTTTATTTAAAAACACTTTTCTATTCTTTTCCTTATGAATAATTTCAAATTTTTAGGAATCAAAATTAAATTTTTAAAAAGGCCAAAAAAAAAGTTTTATGACTAGCGAGGAAATAATGTGTTATGGAAAAATGCAGAAAATTTCACAAAATTTCGTTTTTTTAACGATCAAAATCAAACCAATAACTGAAAAGTTCTCCCCGAATTCCCGAAATGGATTAAATTTGATTTGTTTTTGGATCATTCTTTTTGAGGCCCTTCTCTATGACCAAATAGGCCATTTTTTGTGGTTGGTTCAAGTCTCCTTACAATTTTGGCTGCTGAAAATGGTACCTTAATGTGCAAACATTGATGTATGCAGACTTTTCAGAAGAAATAGGTTTCCCGAATAAAACAAAATCACATAATTTTCACAACAAAATCAATTTCTTGAAATTCTTTATTTTGGTTACGATTTTTTAAAAAAAGTTCTGTCAATATATATTTTCACCGAATTATGATTTCTGAAAATATATAAGTAAAAAACTAAATCGGGTTAAGAATCGAAAAAGAATTGAATATAAAAATTATTTCAAACAACTTGCGATGTATGGAAAACTATTGGCATGATTTTTATTAAAAAAATATAGGAACAATTTTAAATTTTTGTGAATCAAGATTAACCTTTTGAAAAGACTTAAATCACTTATTTTGACATTTTTTGAAATGCTGAAATTATTTTTTTAAGAGAAAAAATTTGAAAAACAAAATTTTCATTTCTAACAATGAAAATCGAATCGCCTACATATCATAAATATTTGTTGCGGGGTTTTTTTTTCTTAAAGAAATGTTTTGCGAAAATTTTTTTTTAATTTTCATTTTTTGTGTATTTTTTTTTTCTCCTAATCCCAATCTACAATATTGCCAAAGACACTTAATCTATCAGTAAATCCATTCTTAATTTACAGATTTTTGAGAACTCACATGCTAACTTTGGTGACCAGCCCGCAACAATTTATGGAAAAACGTATGATGCAAAATAAATTTCGGAAAGGAAAAAAATCCATGAAAAAAATGCAAATGTATAGAGAATAACTCCAGTTTATTCTAATTGGGTCGTAATATTTAGCTTGGTTTTTGATTTGGCCAATTTGAGTTAGGAATACCATTTTGTGCAGCTCACAATGCCTCACCTTTTGACCTTCACAGATCCTCAAAATTCGATTTCAATCCTGAGGTATTCTATAAAACCCGAAAAAACTCCGTGCATTTTTGTTACTTTACATATGAAAGTAGTTTCAATCTTGTCGTGCTATCTTGTCACTCCCTAAAAATTGATATAAGTACGACAACTGGCCACAGGGATTTCAGGTCAGAACGCGTTTGACGCACGTATAAGTTAGACTACCGTTAACATTTGTAATTATAACTCGGGAATCCAGCAACCAACTTCAACCAAGCTTCGGGACAATTCACATAATGGTCAGCCAAACAAAACGTGTTTGTTATTGAATACATTGCGTGCTCTAGTTTTTGTTTATTCATGGCGCATTTTTCTAGGAACGTCAGAATGGCGGGTGCGACAAGATAGCACGACGACGTCGAATATGAGATAAAAAAAGATAATTGTTGCTATTACTTAACTAACACGTTAAGTTCGCCAAAATCGCGTTGAACATACTAAAGCCCTTCCAGCATCTTCCCAGAACAACAACCAACATGAGAAACGACCCCCATCAAATCATTGTAATGACCGAAACAATTCATAATGAATGTTTCTCGTAAAGTGTCAAAAACACAAACAGTGTCTCAATTTATCACACGCCAAATCACAGGTGACACTCAACGTGCGTGACATCCATTCAAACACGCTTAAGTCGCACTCCCACGCACAATTTGGTGAGCATTCGATGCGTAGAAAGTCTCACATTTGGTGCCTTTGGTCTCGCAACCAAAATATTCGCAGAATTCACTAGAAATCACAATTGGCCAGTGGGCAAACTATTTTTATTTATAAACCAAACTATTTTCCTTTGTCAGCTTCGTTTTTTAATTAATTCAAATTGCGCATTTCACAACTCATCGAACGTCGACCGTCCCTCCAACTAATCCAATCACGGCAAGAAAGTTTACCGGTGTTAAATTTACACCCCGTATTTTTCACAGTTTTCACACAGATCTGGCCGCGATGTCCCGACGATGCTAAACTTAGCAAAACAAAAATCGCGCAAAATATGCTTCCTATTGCCTCTATTAATCAATTCTGTTCGGCTAGGGGCTGCAGAACGAGCGTCACCGCCGGTTCAACCTATGACACACCAACACCAAACGGTTCGGTTCGGCTTGCGATTTATATTTTTCGGATTTGAATTTTTGTCAAACCACGTTCCAAGCGATACTTTGGGCGAGATTTTCCCAGTGTTTAGGGGAGGTTGAGGTCGAGTTATGAAAAGTCCCTAATTGTGGATTTTACAATTTTAATCTAATCTAATCTAATCTAATCTAATCTAATCTAATCTAATCTAATCTAATCTAATCTAATCTAATCTAATTTAATCTAATCTAATCTATTCTATTCTAGTCTAGTCTAGTCTAGTCTAGTCTAGTCTAATCGAATTAAAATTGAAATTTTTTTAATGACATAATTTTGGCTACCGAGCCACGTAGCCCAGTGGTAACGCTTCCGCCTCGTAAGCGGTAGATCGGGGTTCAAATCCCGGCTCGGACCAACACAACTGGTGATCTTTTCCCTTCTGGAATCGATTGCTTAGTAAAGGGAAGGTAGTGTATCGTCACAAACTGGACCTTATCACGACACCTTAGGGAGGCGACCTATGGAATGTTATCATTAACCCTAACATGTTAACATTAAGTTGAGAATGAAACTGCCACTGAATCCGCTTTGTAAATGCCGGCCCCGATACTCTTCAAGGGTGTTCCCCTCAGGAACTGGGAAAGATTTACTTATAATTTTGGCTAGTTTACCTTTTTTGGATTTTCGAATGTATTGTTTCAAAAATTTCAGCAAATATTGAATAAAAAAAAATTAACAATAATGAACTTAATTTCTACTTGAATTTGAGGATTTGTATAAAATGCATGAATGAACTTTTAGCGTCGTTCTTTACATCTATACTTTCTTTCTAGTAAAAATCACGTAAATTTCGAGATTCAAAGACATATCTTTATTTAATAGTTTCTCTGCTCAACTTACTTAATTACATATCTCATATCTCAGTCAAAATTGTTGTTAATTTAATGTAAATGTTTTCCATTTAAACCACACCTTCCCCTAGAATTTCCTTCTAATTGAAAGGTACAGTTGCGGTGTGATCCGTCTTACCACTCTGCTGGCTGGCTGGTGAAATATATTAAATGTGTGTCATGTTGGGAAAAGATTTACGAGAACACCTCAGGGTGGTACCGAGCGGCTCTTGCGGCAGCTGCTGCCGTTTGATCTGACCGCATGGGGGGGGGAGGGAGGGGGAGCCGGTGGAACAAAAACTGTAATAATTGGGTTGTTGTGGGTGGAGTTTATTGGTAGTTCAAGTCAAAAGGTTTTGCTAATATCATAAATTTATGACAATAAAGTGGCGTTTTAGTGTTCTGTCGCGTGTTGCAAAGACTAGATTTGTTCAATATTCAGAATTTGAAAAATCATAGAAAAATAATTTTAAAAATCGCAAAAGACCAAGTTGTTAATAAAATTTTGATTTATGGTGTCTAGCTAATTTGTCGTGTCTTGCGATTCAGGAAGATAGCAACTTTTACATATTTTAAGCAAAACTATTTTTAGCAAACCTGCGCCACTCTCACCCACTCAAAATTGTAATTTATTGCCGCCGGAAGATTTGTGATCAATTTGGATGATAGTATTTTTCTTAAGGGCAGTGCCATTTGTGCATAGAGATGGCCAATGGTCGGAATTTTCCTGGTGATGCTCATCTGTCGGCTTGGGGGATTAATTTATGTGTGGGAAAAATACTCCAGTGAGTTTTGTGGTGGTTCTAGAATTTTATTAGTTTTTTATGTAACGCAACGTTATGTATCGATTTTATTTTTTTTTCTTTTGATTTTAAATTTTTTAAATAGTAAAATTGTGAAAAAATACTTGAACATAGTAAATTAAATGCATCGAAAAAAATATTATTGACTGTAACTGAAATTTTGGTTATTGACTATAACGGAAAATTTCACGAATGTTTTATATTTTATCATTGAAAATCGGACCATTAGTTGCTGAGATGTCGACATTAGAAAATGGTGTGTTGTTTGGGTGGGACTTAGAAAACATCAATTTTCCTGCTTTTAAAACCTTTGCATGGCAATATCTCTGCTAAACATCGTATCAACAAAGTCTGAGCAAGCAAAATATAGAGAATTTTCTCAGCTTTTCAAAAGTGGGCAAATATGTGCACTTATTTAAAAATTTAACTGCGACTATTTTCGAAAAAGTTACCAAAAATGGCTATAACTTGAAAACGGTGCACTTTATCAAAATTTCACTGAAGTAATTTTTGATTGCAAATTTGATTTTACATCGAAAAATGAAGTTGAAAATTTTTTTCGACCAATATTTCGATTTTTTTAAAAAACTAGTGTTGATTCGAAGATTCATAACTCGGTCAAAGATTTTTTGCATTACAGATTTTTGAATTTTCATACATCATTTTTGTATTGACAGCTGCCAAATATGTATGGAAAATTATATGGACAAACTAATGATGCACAATGGTTTCTTTGGGCATACCGAAGGCACCAAATAAGTTTTAGCCGGATTAAAAACTAAAAAAAAAAATCGAATAACCGAAATCTCAGAGAATTGCTCAATTATGGAATGACAGATCAGTACTAAATGTTTTTTTTTTGGGAAAAATATATGTTCATACATTCATTGATATTTTGCATGTTATTTTATAGAGGCATAACTGAAATAATACTTAAATCATCTAGTGATAACTTATGTTTCTTAATTTCGAAAATTAGGTAAGATATTTTAGTTTTTTTCCGACCTCAACCAAAGCTGAGGGACTTTAAATTTAGTTAATACCATCCCAATAGAAACAAAAAGAATACATTTCGCAACATGGCCTGGTTACCAACAATATTTAGCAGTGCTGCATTTTTTCTTGATATTAAAAATACATTTGTGGAGTTTTTTTTTTCAAATGTCCAGTAAACCAAATTTTCAAGTTTTGCTTTTTGGGTATTTTTAAATACCCCTAATTCAAGGCACCCAAAAAGCAAAAACTGGAAATTTGGTTTATTGAACCTTTTCAAAAAAAAAACTCCTGAATTTTAAAATTTGTATTCCATTTTTATCACTTTTCTTATTTTCCTAATGCCAAATATTTTTCGAATTTTATTCCCCTCTAATCTGGACAAATTTGAGTTATTTTGAAATTATCATATCAAAATAACTAAGCATCAGAGAAAATAAAATTTCCACAAAAAAGGACTATTTGCCGTACATCAGAGTTAAACAAAAACTTAAAGTATTGTTAAATGAGCCCAAATATGGTTAATATGAGAATCAATGCAGGAAAATGCATTTAAAATTGTGTTCAGTTAATTATTCTCCTTATTATATTTAAATATCGAAGAAAAAAAAAACTTTTTAATTTTCGATCGATTTTTAAGAAAAGGGGATAGTTTTTTATTGTTATTTTTTTTAATAAATAACTTTTCGAATGAAATCTATTTGGCAATTCTGCCAATTTGGAATAAAACTGTAAATTTTCAAAAAGTTTGAAAATTTTTCGTAATTTGAAGACGCAACTTTTGGTACCTAAACATGTATAGGTCATCGTTGAAATTTTAAAGTTTTCGCAGTTTTAGTGAAAAAAGATGATTTTTTCGTCATTTTCTTGATTTTGCGCGTGGTGCCGAAAATCCCACTTTTTATTTTAAAAATCATATCTCAGAATCCTGAAAAAAAACTGCTTTAGTTTTTGGGTATGTCAACTAAGCACCTTTCAAATTCATCTAGGACAGCTAAAATCTGTTGAATTAGAGCGGAGTTATGAATATTTGAAAAATGTGTTTTTGCGAAAATTTACTAAAATGGTCACTTTTGGGACCACCTAATGGCCAAACAAAAAAATACAGGTCAAAATATTTTGGCCAAGGAACCCCACTAAAATTTTGAGCCCGATCGTATAAATTTTTTCGGTTTGTGTCCTTTACAAATAGAATTGCAGTATAATAATTTTTTTTTGTGAAAAAATCAACAAATATTTAAGTTCAAGCTTTTTTTATGAAAAATTCAATTTTCAATCTAACAGTATTTTAGTGAAAATTTATAAAGAACATGTTTTTCAAGTTATAGCCGTTAAAAGGTAACTTATTTTTTAAAGTCGCTTTTTTAAAGTTTCCATGATAGTTTTAATTTTTATTTCAAAAAGATTTGCATGGATGGTTATTTTTGGTCATAACTTGTACAGGTATAAAAGTCATGTTTTTTTGTTTTTTTGATTTCTTATCTAAATAAAGCCTATTTGACTTTTATTTTTGTTTTAAAAAAATTTAAAACATATCCAACTAATATTTTTTTCAATGGTTATTTTGCACAATTTAATATTTTGTGTGAAAAGTTGAACTATAAAACAGATAATTGTTTGTAGAGTGTCACTATTTTCTGAGAAGCTCTAAACAATACCTAAACTTTGCCAAAGACTTGTTGTTTGGTTTGATTGACCAGATATTTCAGTTATAGATTTTTATTAAATTATAAGGCTGGTACATTTTTATTTCAAAAAACTTCAATATTTCAATGATAATTTTAGTGCAATCAGTTGAAATCAATTTAAAATTCATTCCCCTGCCTTTAGAATCATTTTTAGCATGTTTGGGTTGATTTGAAAATCTCTTGAATTGTTGAAAATGTTCGATGTTTAGGGGAAATATGCCTATTTTCATCACACTTAGCCGTTCGACCAATTCTCAACACTTTTGCCGTTTTCCGCTATTAAATCAACATTTTCATATGTATCAACAATGAAGAGTTGCTTGCTCACTTACTTTTTGAGCTATTTATTACTTTGGAACAGTCAAAAATACTTAATTTAAGCTGTTTCTTCAATTTTTTTTTGAAAACGAATGGTAACAAAACAACTAGTGTAAAATGCATTTTAAAACACTTTTTCTATGCAAATGTTCAAAGTTTGGCTTGTTATTTCAATATTCAGGTTAGAGCCGAGGGACAAAAATTTTGAAAAATATTTCCATCGGCCTAATGGTCTTTTGGTATGGACAGCTACCAAAATTGTATAGAGACAAGTAAGGACGAATTAAAGATGCCAAATGTCTTGTTTGATAAAAGAAACGATAGACAAAAAGTTTCAACCAAATAAAAACATACAAACATTAAATTTGCAAAAAAAAAATGCTCATTCTTGGAAGACTTAGGGGAAATATACCCATTTTAATCACCCTAAGCCGTTCGACCAATTCTCATCACTTTTGCCATTTGCAGATGTATCAACAATGATAAGTTGGTTGCTCACTTTTATTTAAGCTATTTATTACACCCTTACCAAAAATCATGATTTTTTGAGTTCCAAATCCCACTTTCCATACGAATTTTTCAGTTCAGGTACTACAACCATAAAAATGGTTATATGGGTTGAACTGAAAAATTCGTATAAAAAGTGGGATTTGGAACTCAAAAATCATGATTTTTGGTAAGGGTGTACTTTGGAGCAGTCAAAAACGCTTTATTTAAACTGTAATTCATGATCAAAGTGCTGATAGGTCAATAATGGAAATAGGCTGAGAAAGGGTATCGTTCCCCTATTCAAGCCTAAAAATGTTTAAATGAGCGCAAATTTTTTTGTGAAAAAGCAGATGCATTTGAGACAGTTGTTGGTTCCAACAATCGGTGGTTTATTGTCCCAGTTGGCCTTACCGTCTCCATTTGTCTCATATCTCACCCATAACCGCCTCTCGAATATCCGGTTACGACCACCCTAGCCGCCGCGAACTTGGCTCGGGTCTCGGCGCCTGCGTGAGTCGCCAATAATTTGCGGCCAATATTCTTGTCTTGGCCTGGCGCAAAATAAAATCTCAACTCAACTCTGGATGGATTGAGACGGTCGTCATCGTCGCCGTCGGTGGCAAGGTTCGCCTTCTTATGAAGTGCCACAAGTGGAAAAGAGACGATCCTCCCCCCCCCCCCCCCTTCTCGTTCTCCTTCTCAGGTTATTAATGTTCCTCCAATGTGGCGTCCTTTGCGCCGGACAAGTGCCAACAGAGTCCGATGACACGGTCGTCGATTGACCGCGGCGGTTGGTTGGTCAATCGAAGGGCCGCCGCCGTCCCAAGTGGAAGTCGGAACGCGCGATCGGGATTTTTGTGTTCAGTTTATTATTGTGTGTGTGTGATTTTAAAGGAAGAGACCGCGTTGAGGTTGTCCCACCATGGTGTCCCAGGGGATGTTCCGGCTGATGGGGTACATCTACTCCATCATAGCCGCGATCGGATCAACCATCCAGGCCGGAAGCTGCCTGGTCAAGTCAGGTGAAGCTCAAGTGTTTGGGCCGTTTCGGCGAATGGGACGTTTCATCGAAAAGGCTGATTGGAGCGTTTTATAGACGTCATAGTTACGCAGAAATGGATACTTTTCCGAAATCCATCAAAATAAGTGGAAAAAAATCAAGTTACAAACTTTCGATGAAATGACCTTGCAGACCTGGTGGTTGACACCGTCAAACGTGTCAGTTTAGTGAGTTATTTTTTTCTTCTTACCTCTAATTAGCAGTTGATGAACGCGATTCCAGTTCGAGCATTGGATTTCTGGTGGCCATTTCGTGGGTTATTTTTAGCATAATTCTGTTCGTCGGAATCAAAACGGTAAGCGTCTTGTGCCAAGTGAGTGAGTGTGACACTAATTGGACCTCCGTTCCAGGACAACGTGAGCTACCTGGAGGCGCACCGGATATTTCTGTTTGTGGCCACCACGGTCAACCTGATGTACGTGATACTGGCGTGCACCTCGGTGAAGGGCAGTGTCGTCCAGTGGAACGTCGAGATGACGCTGACGTTCCTGCTGATGGTGACGGTGGTGTTGAGTGAGTTTGATTTTGATTGATTTTTAAGAGGAAGTTCTTACGAGATTTTGTTTGTTACGATTTTAGGCATTTTCGGGTTTGTACTCTGGGTGCTGAACGGGTTGATACGATACGCAACCAACGATTTGGATCAGGATATTTAAATTAATTTGCACTCACCTTAGATTAATCCTTACAAATGAGTATTAAGTTGCACTAGTTTTGCGCGCTTTAGATTACAAATGCACAAAGAACTGTTTGAATACCTAGTTGAAACGTTGAAAGGAGAGTTATACTTAAGTTAGCCAGACTCTGCTGTAAAAACTGCTGGAATTCTTAATAATGTGTAAATGCTGTTAATTATTCAATAAATGATAATCCAGGAAAACATGCGAAATAATTGTCACTACAGTAATGGTCAAAATTTTCAGACATTCACTTGCATTTTAACCAAATCTATCAAATTTTTTAACATAAAGCAGGCCGAGCTCCTGTGGTCTATTGGTTACAGGTTTCGTTTGATAAACGGAAGGTCGTGGTTTGAAACCCACATGGCTTGGCACCACCTTTCCTCGTACTTTTCACATGTTTCGAGGACCGGCTGTGCTCTGTATATTTGCATCTGCGGAGTGCGCTGGGCCCAACCGCAAAATGTGCTTGGAGGGACAAAAAAAAACTGCTTAGCAAGAGTCCCGGGCTTTTGGGATTTCACTGGGAACACATCCTAAGAAGCGTAATAAAAAAAAAGTGCACTTCAGTTCTAGCGACACATATGGAAAGTACAACAGCACAGAGGAAAGGAAAAATGTTACGGCGTGTGGACAGATCAACACACTTGCTCAACAATAGCGCGTGTACTTTGTTCCCCAAATGCCCAAGAACAGCAAATTGGCAGCCTCTGCAGATCTAAAAAGTAGATCAGCAGGTCGACAATAGATCAAATAAATGGTCGCAGTGGACTCATGGCAATCAAACAAAAAAAAAACATAAAGCAGTGTACAATTTCTACTACTAGTTTCATAAATTATAAAAAAAGCCAAACTTAATAACTTCACTATTTTGTTACAATTAAAGGTAATGACTGGCAAAGATTTGTCAAAAGCATAGAAAAATATGAGGGTAATTCTCCGCCAAATCACACAGCAGTTGCCCCGACCCCTCTTCGATTTGCGTGAAACTTTGTCCTAAGGGGTAACTTTTGTCCCTGATCACGAATCCGAGGTCCGTTTTTTGATATCTCGTGACGGAGGGGTGGTACGACCCCTTCCATTTTTGACCATGCGAAAAAAGAGGTGTTTTCTATAATTTGCAGCCTGAAACGGTGATGAGATAGAAATTTGATGTAAAAGGGACTTTTATGTAAAATTAGACGCCCGATTTGATGGCGTACTCAGAATTCCGAAAAAACGTATTTTTCATCAAAAAACACTAAAAAGTTTTAAAAATTCTCCCATTTTCCGTTACTCGACTGTAAATTTTTTTCGAACATGTCATTTTATGGGAAATTTAATGTACTTTTCGAATCTTCATTGAAACAGAAAGGTCATTTTTTCATTTAGAACAAAATTTTTCATTTTAAAATTTCACGTTTTTTCTAACTTTGCAGGGTTATTTTTTAGAGTGTATTAATGTTCTACAAAGTTGTAGAACAGAAAATTAAAAAAATTTTGATATACAGACATAAGGGGTTTGCTTACAATCATCACGAGTTATCGCGATTTTACGAAAAATTTTTTTGAAAAAGTTACTTTTTGCGTTTCTCTTTGTTTCGTCGTCCGTGTCTGTCGCGGGTTACCATGAACGGCCATGATCCATCAAAACCAACTTTTTCAAAACTTTTTTTCGTAAAATCGCGATAACTGAATGTTCGGCCTTTTTGAAATGTTAGTCTTGATTTGAAAATTTTGAAAATATTGTTTTCGAAAAGATCGGAAAATTTCACAAATGATTCATATTTTAACATTGAAAATCGGACCATTAGTTGCGGAGATATCGACATTAGATAACAGTGGGTTGTTTGGGTTAGAAAACATCAATTTTCTTGTTTTTAAACCTTTGCATTGCAATATCTCAGCAACTAAAGGTCGTATCAACAAAGTCAAAATATAGAGAATTTTCTCAGCTTTCCAAAAATCTGTTTTTCAAAAGTGGGCAAACATGTGCACTAATTAAAAAAAAAATGAAAAACTGCGACTATTTTGAAAAAGTTACATAAAAATGGCTTTAACTTGAAAACGGTGCACTTTATCAAAATTTCACTGAGGTGTTTTTTGATTGCAAATTTGATTTTACATCGAAAAATGAAGATGAAAAATTTTTAAGACCAAAATTTCGATTTTTAGAAAAAATCAGTATTGATTAAAAAATTCATAACTCGATCAATGATTTTTTGCACAAAGTTGGCATTTTATGTCCTCTAAAACATATCAAAAAATAAAAAATAATAAAAATAGTGTATTTTTGCAAATGAAGTTTTAGTGATAAAAAGTTAAATAAAAAAATCACCAAATTTTTTTTACCGTGTATTATTTTTTTCGTGTTTAGTCCATATCCATATTTACAACTTTCCTGAAGACACCAAATCGATCAAAAAATTCCTTCAAAAGATACAGATTTTTGAATATTCATACATCATTTTTGTATGGACAGCTGCCAAATTTGTATGGAAAATTATATGGACAAACTAATGATGCAAAATGGCTTCTTTGGGCATACCGAATGTACCAAAAAAGTTTCAGTCGGATAAAAAAATACAAAAATTAAAATTGTAGAAAAAAGACCGATTTCGCTCATTTTTTGTTTGACCATTCGGGTGGTCCCAAAATTGGCATTTTTTGTTTTGTAAAAAACTATTTTTTTTCAAAAAATCGTAACTTTACGCCATTTCTAGCTGTCTTGCGCGCAAATCAAAGGTGATAGTTGGCCTTTCAAAGAAAAATGGTTTCGAGTCTCATAAATCGAGTCTAAGTTTTGAAAAGGCCGTATTTATCTTTAAAATGACTTTTTGACGGTGTGTGGATCAAAGAGCCTTTGTCTCAAAATATCGGATACCTCGGACAATTTTACGTAACATACTCATAAATAGGAAGATCCTATTAACAAGATTCCAAGATACGATTTTTTGAAACAAAAACTGGGTTTTAGGGCGCGCCACGCGCAAAAACGGAATAGCGAAGAAAACGGTAAAAAATCAACCTTTTAGCACTAAAATTGCGATGACTTTAAAATTTCAGCGATGATCAATACTTGAATTAATGGACCCAACTTTTGGTAACGAAAAGCATTTAAGAAAAGTTACACAGTTTCGGTAAAAAAAAACGTCATTTTATCCCGTTTTCGTCAATTTTCCGTTTTTGCGCGCGTCGCGTTGAAAAACCCGGATTATTTATTTATTTTTTTTCAAAAAAATCATATCTGGAAATCCTGTTAATGAACTCCTCCTATTTTTGAGTACACAGCAAAAAAAAGTTGAATTTGGGAAGGTTGAAAATTTGGTTCGTTGAATTTAAAAAGTAACTCAAAAAAGAGGTAATTTTATTGAGTAATTTTACCTAAAAAATGTGTAAAAATGTGAACCTGATGAATATTCATCGAAACTGATGGTTGGAATGGCGTGGAGTTATGCGGTTTTGCGAAAACATACGAAAATGACAATTTTTGGGACCACCCTAATGGCCAAACAAAAAAAATACGGGTCTAATTATTTTGGCCAAGGAACCCTCAGACAAATTCTGAGCCCGTTCGTAGAACTTTTTTTTTCGGTGTATGATGTAAAAATTATTTGTATAAAACAGCAACTCACATGATATCCTTAATTTTTCGAGTCGATTATGTCTTTTAACGCTACTGTTTTTGGCTTGAATGATACATTCGAAGACATGGGGAGTTTTAGTTAAAACTAAATGTTTTTTAATATGAACTTCAAACAAACATTTTATTTTAAAAAAACTTAAATTCACAAAGATGGTTTTACGGCATAATGTCAGTAAATTAAGCAACTTTTGGTCATTTCAAAATATATTTCCCTGCCTTTATTTTTCGGGGGCAGAATTCGGCAAAAGAGGCTCAGTTGCGATTCCAATAGTGTTATCAGAGACGTCAATGACAATATCGGTGGATCTGAAACGATACAATTTATCGATTGAATCCTTATTTACCATATCTGTTTTAAAAGAAATAAAAAAATCAAAAGAAGTAATTTTTTTAACGATAGTCTAACAGTCTATTCAAAATTGTGATTTTGTTCTAGTATTTGGTAAACAGCTAGACATTTGAATGCAATAGTAGTTACTCACCCAATTCCATTTTCGCTTTTGGCACTAATACTTTGATTATTACAATTTATTTTGATACCAGTAGGTAAACCTAGTAAACATTTAAATTAAATAATTAGAGTAGGGTTAAATCACTCAAATTTTAATCAAATACATACCATTTTCTTCTTTCTTGGAGATTTCCCCTTTCGATGGTGATGTATCGTCAATTCCTTGCTCTTTGCCTACTTTTTCAACAAAATCTCCGGTTATTTTTATCACAAGCTGCAGCAATGCATCTGAAAAATTAACATTTTTATTTATAAAACAAAACAATCCTTAATGACTTTCAATAACTTACACATGAACAAAACTTCAACGGCTCGAATGAAAACCAAATTTAGCACCTCAAACGACAGCAGTGGCTTCAATTTGAGCACTTCCTCGCACGTCTTTATCACAATCGCTGCCACGTGAATGATAAACACCAACATTGCAAACTTGGCGTACGCTTGAACTGCACTGCAATTTCTCTGAAGAAAAAAGTATTTTTAATTCTTTTTTAAACCTGATAGATTAACTGCTCACTTGCAGAACTCCAAAGAAAAGAACAATGTGCATGATTAGATATGTAACTACTGCCATTGCATGCTCTCCTAAAAAATTAAAGTGATAACAAATCGATTGAATTTGAAACAAAAAAAGGTGGTACTTACCGGATTCTGCCTTGCAAACGGTGAGCAAAACTCCAACCGCAACCAAACCGTAGCCGGCAAAGGGAAAGTTATCATCCATAATTGGAAGCAAACAAATCTCACCGAGTGTACTTTAAATCAAGCAATCAAAACACATACAACACATGCAAACATTCAACTGTTTCCAAACAACTAGAACAACCTGCTTGATCCTTCCTAACCGATCATCTGAAGAGAACTAATTTTGTGATTGGAACGTAAAACACGCATACAGCGTGACAAGTGAAATTAAAACAACCTGCAAATTCTTCTACATGCTTTTTTGTTGGTTTTAACCCTTTGCTAAAACAGTTGGAATTCAAAAAAATATGCAATAATCTATTGAAAAAAAATTGAACTTTTGAAGGTCATTTGATTTTAATATTGTTTTCAGTCAATAATGGATATTTTCTTTAAATATTTTTTAATGATATATGGCCGGTAAAGGGTTAGCATATCAACTAATAAAAAATAACGAAAAAGCCAAGAATTAAAGAAGAACTCTATACTGAAAAAGAGTCCAAGTGGTGGAGCTTTTTTATCAACTATCCAAATCACTGATTCGCACAGTGAATATGATGTCAATATTTTAATAATATTCAATTATTTTTTCTTTAAAAAAAATTGTTTCGTCATAATGTTTGAAAAAGAGAAGTAAACTTTTGTTAAACTTCTAACTTGTCAAACCCTTCAGTATTCAATCAAATCAATAATCAAAAACGGAAAGATCGAACTCCCACCATCTTTAACCAGTGTGCCAGCGTGTTGACGCACTGCTGCCTGGTCGGGCAACCTGTTGTGGATCGCGCTGGAGAACCGGTCGAGTTGCTTTTTTTAATCGTTGATCCGAACTCAACTTGAGGGGAAGATTGAAGTTTTTGGCTAAAGTTGAGCTAAATCTCGCGAAGGACAGCATTCGGAAAGGTTTTGGTTTTGGCACTCTCGGGCTTTGAGTTGCTGTTTTATTTTTATTTTGAGTTGTTTTAGTGTTTATATTTTTAATGATTTCATCTAAATTTATTATATCTTGAGATAGCTCATCATAAAATATAAAACGTTTTTTTAATTGTATCTTTTAATCATTTTGTCTTATTTGATTTAATTAAAAGTTTTAACAATATCGATTGGAACATATTTAAATCATAATATTTTTTTTCTAACGGCATAGCAGTATCAGTTGATAGCAATTATATTGTTTGGATCACCTACTTATAACGACATTGATGGCAAGCAATTTTTAGAACTTCGTTTTAGAATATGTTTGACTTCTTTTTTTAACTTTATTTATGTATATTATTGAGTTCCTAATCGCATTTTTTTAATTCCTTATTAGGGATATATTCAACGTTATCGCAATTTTTTTTTCTTTGTGATTTTTTATTTCAATGACACTTTGTCAAAAGAAGCCATTTTGCGACAAAAAATTTCTATTCTATTGAAATCTACATCAAGATCTACATACAACTTTGCTGGCATTCTGATATTTTTTTATTTGATTTTCATCATGAAAAGTAAAACATATTTTGTTTTAATCTGATTTTCAAAATTTTAGTACCTGAATGAAAAAACCATTTAAAAATGCATTGTACACTCGGACAGTTGATATGCTTATTGTATGTAACATCAAAAATACGAATGATTTTTTTTTAGTTTTGGATAATATGCACCGTTCTCATGTAAATGGAATTGAATTTTAACATTTTCAACAAAAAATGTTTTTTAATCTTAAAAGTATGTGATGACGCAAAAGAATTATCCTTCAAAAATGTGAAAATGTTTTTTTTTTCAGTTGCATTTCTCAGTTTTACTAGAGCTCTCATTTTTCTAACTGTCTAAAATTCAGAAATTTTGCTTCTTACCAAAAATGCTTTGTTCAGGCTAAATTGTACTTACATTTCCAGTGTAAAAAAAGCAAATTTGCATAATTAATTATGGAACTAAAAAAAGAAATCTTTTAGCGCCACAGTTTGATTTTTTTGTAAAAAATGTGTAATACATATATGTTTGAAAAAAAGAACAAAAAAATTAAAAGCTTATTTTTTAATATTAAATCGAATTTGCAAATTTTTTAACTAAACATTTTTTGATGATTTTTTATCTCTAAATAAGGCCGATACAAATATATAGAAAAAAATGCCCATAGACTCTGGCCGAAGTCAAGGAAGGAGGGTGAGCAAAAAAATATTTAAATTGGAATTACAAGCATTCAACACATTAGAAATTGTATGATTAGCAAAAAAATAACTTTTTGTGGTACTGTAATGGTACTAAAACTCAAACAATTTTTGGATGATTCTAAACGCAGAGGAATGCAATGTAAAATAATTTAGCTGATTGCACTTGAATTTTCACTGAAATTTTGAACTTTTTTGTTAAATTTTTTGTTTTCCTCCTGATTTTTCGGGACTTTGAAAACATTGAGAAATATTTGCAACAGCCTTACAGCCAAACGTTGTTCGGTTATTGAAATTAAAAATAAAAATTTGAAAAAAGTACCTCAAAAAATATTAATGAAAGGCTAAGAAAATTTCCTGCGATTTTTTTTTGAGACTTCGAAAATCGGAAAATCAGTTTCAGAGATACACCTTCACAAAGAATTCGATTTTTTCTATATCGATTAAATTTTTATTCAAACGTTACAACGGGCCTCGTGGCGCGGTGGTTAGCGGCTTCGGCTGCCGATCCCTAAGTTGCAATGGGACGCGGGATCGATTCCCGCCCTATTCTCCTGGCCTTCTATCGGATGGGGAAGTAAAACGTCGGTCCATTTGCGTAAAATAGGTTTTGGGTGACTCACCACACATAACTTTCGGACGCCTAGAAATGAGCAGAAACTTGCAACAGAGCCCACAAAAGACCCGGGGGTCGTTAATGTGGATTGCTTTGCTTTTTACGGGTATATAATTTTTGGCCCAAAGTCAACCTCAAGAAGGTATTAGACTATACCAAACAAACAAACAAACAAACAAACAAACTCACCCTTTTCGAGTTTGACAGTTAACCATACTCGCAGACTTGTTTGCGGAAAATTCAAAACATAAGCAACAATATTATTCAAAATGGTTTTCATGGATGCAAAAATAACTGTTTCTTGCTTATCTAACTTAATTTCAATAATTTTGAATACAATGTTCTGGAATCAATTTAATTCATGTTAATAAAAGTAAAAAATCGTGAACTTCACGCCAAACTGATAGCTGGATTCCTTCATGAACCATTTGCTAAAATGAAGCAGCCTCTAACACTCTGAACAAATTTCACACTTGTAACCAGACTGTTTATATGAAATGCACGCAAGTGCATAGCCGGTGATAAAAAGTTATCATGCTCATTTCAAGGACACGATGCGTGAACTTCCCAAAGGATCACCGCTCAATGTGACGCAGTTTTCCACCAAGTTGAGGTGTCAAAGCTTTGCTGTGAAAATGGCTTCTCTCAAATCATTCGCTTTGATTGGACTTACCGGCGGCTACTTCATTTTTGTTTGTAGCATTTATTACGCCATCGAGAATGTTACGAAAATTGGTAAATATTCAGGAGAAGGAGGTTTATGAAAACAAAAATTTAAAATAAATGTTTTCAGTCAATGGTGACAACATTGGATTTATTGGTATGCCGGTGAATCTTGCTTGGGTGTTGATGACTTTCGCTTTCATCGTCAGCATTAAAAAGGTAAATCTAGTGGGTTTGGTTCGTGGAGTGAGTTAAATTAAATTTATTTTTCCAGAAAAACCTTAAGCTTGCCTTTGACTTTACAAAAAGTTTTTTATCACCAGCTTCATAGGCACTGTTATGCTCGAGGTGATTCTAATACATGTTGAAGCTGAAAATCAGGTGCAGATTTACGGTACTACAGTGAACGTGTGGACTGTTACGGTGATTGTGATTGGAGTAGCATTGGGTATGAATATCATAAAATTAATTGATAGTTAATTGATTTTTTTTTTCTCTAGTCATATTTGCAGCCACTTTGTGGATCATCGCTCAAGTAATTCGATACATTGAAAGTGAAAATGAGACAGGAGAGGCAACTGAAATTTTTAAACCAATACAATAATAATTGGTTGGTTGACAATAATAATATGCTGGAAAATGTTTAAAATGAGTCCAAATAAAACTAAGCATAAGCATAAGCATAAGCATAGGTGCCCACCCGCAGTTGCTACTCCGTTATTGACCAGGACCTCCAGAAGTTACATCCACGAGCCGTGGAAGATAAGTGGGTGCTATCTTTCCTCGCTTCGCAACTTCTTAAAGGCCCCTATCATGCTGATCAATACCGGCGCCGGCCACGACCAGTGGTAGGGTCACGGGGAAGTGGATGGGAATGTTAGTCCGATACTTGAGTGATAGAGACCGCCCAATCGACTGCTTCTCCGACAAAGTATCACATGAGTTTTGAGGGGGTTAGTAGATGGGTATGAGGTCAGGATTCACGAGTGGCAGTGATGTGACCATGAGCATTTTGTTTATCGGTTGAAATTTTAAATCTTAGGCAGCCGGCTGCGGAAAGATAAATAATTGATTATTTAAAAAGTTTGTTTTAATCGAACGCGTGCCAACCGAGCGGTAGTGCTATGGGCTGGACTTATCAGTATATTTTTACTGTTGGTACAATTAAGATAACGCGAGCAAATGTCAAAAATAGTAGATGAGTTAATACTAAAGCTGCCAGTTGGAATAAATTATTACGATCAACGAATATAAACGAAAAGAAAACAGGACACCACGTAACCGATTGTAATGAAATTAAAACAATAGCTTAAACGAACTTAACCGTCGGCGTGCCTTCCTATCAACGATGATAAAAGAAGGGCTTCTAAATTTAAAATATAAAAAAACTCCAAAAAACACGTTGCATAGTAACCGCGAAGTCCCGCTACTCACAATCGAATCCGAAAGATAGCTATCTAGAATTTTAAATATAGTATTAATTCGACCGCGATCCTCCAGAAATTCTTCGTCGGCGTGCCTTCCGATCAACGGTGATGTAAGAAGGGCTTTATTCATTAAAATGATTTTATATCATAAGCCTTAAAACATATTCGTCGGCGTGCCTTCCAATCATCGATGATATAGAAAGGACTTAATCCAGCAATACGACTTGCTTGTCTCGAAAAAAAAAAGAATTCGGATCGTTTCTATCGAAAACTACGTAAAGAGAACAAAAATAAACTCATTGGCCAACGAACGCGCGAACTAAAAATAAAGAAAAAAGAAGAAGAAGAAGAAGAAGACCAATCACCCCATGCACACAAACAGCGTCACAAAAGAGATGAAAACAACACGAATCAGAAGAAATCCAATCACCCCATGTACACAAATAGCGACACAAAAGAGACTGAAAATAACACGAAAAAACAGGACTGAGCGTCCACACAGGCACCGCACTACTGATCTTAAAATCAGTCCAAATAAAACTGACAATAAAAACCAATCAGACGTCTGGCTATTTACGAGTGTAGTTTATTAATTTAAAACATATTAGAGCAGTTCTCTACGGAATCGGTCTTTTTTCTTTAATTTTAATTTTTGTATTTTTTAATCCGGCTGAAACTTTTTTAATGCATTCGGTATGCCCAAAGAAGCCATTTTGCATCATTAGTTTGTCCATATAATTTTCCATACAAATTTGGATGCTGTCCATTAGAGTGTAACAAAAATGACTTTTTGGCGGGCATTCAAGGGTTTGTTCCGGTGGGCATACTAAGCCCAAATCCAAAATATGAGCTTGATTGGACGTAACAGGAGCTGGCGCTCCGCCCTTCAATTTTAAATGGGATTTAACCCGTAAAAATATTTTTTCAAAAATGTCACTTTTTGAGGCATTTTGGCCACTGAAGCGTTTATTTTCAACATCATTGGCGTGTTGGCCAGATCCTTGCGCATCTTTTGGTATATATAACATTGAAATTTGGAGCACCCTGGAGCTCGGTACAGGCCTTCAAACTTTGGCATTTTTTCGAAAAATCGGCCCCGGCAAAATCAAATGGCGTCTAGGGCGTCGCGAGGCGCGACGCATATCTTTTTTGCCGGGACCGATTTTTCGAAAAAATGCCAAAGTTTGAAGGCCTGTACCGAGCTCCAGGGTGCTCCAAATTTCAATGTTATATATACCAAAAGATGCGCAAGGATCTGGCCAACACGCCAATGATGTTGAAAATAAACGCTTTAGTGGCCGAAATGCCTCAAAAAGTGACATTTTTGAAAAAATATTTTTTTACGGGTTAAATCCCATTTAAAATTGAAGGGCGGAGCGCCAGCTCCTGTTACGTCCAATCAAGCTCATATTTTGGATTTGGGCTTAGTATGCCCACCGGAACAAACCCTTGAATGCCCGCCAAAAAGTCATTTTTGTTACACTCTACTGTCCATACAAAAATGATATGTGAAAATTCAAAAATCTGTATCTTTTGAAGGAATTTTTTGATCGATTTGGTGTCTTCGACAAAGTTGTAGGTATGGATATGGACTACACTAAAAAAAAATGATACAAGGTAAAAAAAATTTTGGTTATTTTTTAACTTTTTGTCACTAAAACTGGATTTGCAAAAAAAAAACACTATTTTTAATTTTTTTTATTTTTTGATATGTTTTAGAGGACATAAAATGCCAACTTTTCAGAAATTTCCAGAATGGGCAAAAAATCTTTCACCGAGTTATGATTTTTTGAATCAATACAGATTTTTTCAAAAAGTCGAAATATTGGTCGCAAAAATTTTTCAACTTCATTTTTCGATGTAAAATCGAATTTGCAATCAAAAAGTACTTCAGTGAATTTGTGATAAAGTGCACCGTTTTCAAGTTATAACCATTTTTAGGTAACTTTTTTGAAAATAGTCGCAGTTTTTCATTTTTTTAAATTAGTGCCCATGTTTGCCCACCTTTGAAAAAAAATATTTTTGAAAAGCTGAGAAAATTCTCTACGACCCATAGTTGCTGAGATATTGCCATGCAAATGTTAAAAAACAGGAAAATTGATGTTTTCTAAGTCTCACCCAAACAACCCACCATTTTTTAATGTCGATATCTCAGCAACTTTAAATCCGATTTACAATGTTAAAACATGAAACATTCGTGAATTTTTCCGATCTTTTAGAAAAAAATACTTTCTAAATTTTTTAATCAAGACTAACATTTCGAACGAGCCAAACATTCAATATTACGCCCATTTGAAATGTTAGTCTTGATTTAAAAATTTTTTCGAAAGGATCGGAAAATTTCACGAATGTTTCATGTTTTAACATTGTAAATCGGATTCATAGTTGCTGAGATATCGACATTAGAAAATGGTGGGCTGTTTGGGTGAGACTTAGAAAACATCAATTTTCCTGTTTTTAAACCTTTGCATGGCAATATCTCAACAACTATGGGTCGTATCAACAAAGTTCAACAAAGCAAAATATAGAGAATTTTCAAAAATATTTTTTTCAAAGGTGGGCAAACATGGGCACTTATTTTAAAAAATTGAAAACTGCGTCTATTTCCAAAAAAGTTACCTAAAAATGGTTATAACTTGAAAACGGTGCACTTTATCAAAAATTTACTAAAGTACTTTTTGATTGCAAATTCGATTTTACATCGAAAAATGAAGTTGAAAAATTTTTGCGACCAATATTTCGACTTTTTGAAAAAATCAGTATTGATTAAAAAAATCATAACTCGGTGAAAGATTTTTTGCCCATTCTGGAAATTTCTGAAAAGTTGGCATTTTATGTCCTCTAAAACATATCAAAAAATAAAAAAAAAATAAAAATAGAGTTTTTTTTGCAAATCAAGTTTTAGTGACAATGCAAAATGGCAAAATGGCTTCTTTGGGCATACCGAAGGCACCAAAAAAGTTTCAGGCGGATTGAAAAATACAAAAAAAAATCGAATGACCGAAATCTCAGAGAATTGCTCATTATCATTATTTCGCAAAAATGGGCGGTGATTCTAAAATGTTCTCTTTTTTCATTTAAGGTCTTCTTGATCATAAAATGAATCTCACTGAAGTTAACAACCACACGTTCATTCGCCATCTTTGGATGAACTAATGCAAACCAATACCATGACAAAATAACATTAGAAATGCACCAACCTGTTGCGCAAGTTTCATTTGTTTGGATGCGTTCCAATATTGAGTGAATCAAAACAAAAAAGTAAATAAACGACTCGTCGCTGTTGTGCTAACTTGTCGCAGGGGCATTTTGCGCCAAATTGAGTTAAGAACGTCATTTTGTGCAGCTAACTATGCATCTCCTTTTGACCTTCACAGATCTCCAAGAATTGATTTCAATCCTGAGATATCAAACGAAATCATAAAAACTATATGCATTTTCGTCACTTTGCATATGAAAGTAATTTCAATCTTGTCCTGATATCTTGTCACTCCATGGAAATTGCTGAAAGTGCAACAACTGTCCAAAGGGATTTCAGGTCAGAACGCGTTTGACACACGTGCAAGCCCAACTCAACAACTCTATCTCGGGACTCCGCCGACCAAATTCAACCAAACTTCGGGACAATGCACGTAATGGTCAACTAAACAAAGCGTGTTTGTTATTGTTTACATTGCGTGTTTTCGTTTTTGTTTATTCAAGGTCAAACATTAAAACGAGTTTCTCTCGGAACGTCGAAAAGCTACGTACGGCAAGACAACACGACAGCGTCGAACTGTTGTCTCAAAGGAGACAACACCATCACAGATACCGACCGGATGGTGACGAATCATGCTTGTTTGCACAAATTTCCACACATCAAGTCGCATTTTCGCACCAGTTGTGGGTGGGTCTGTTTCGCGGAAAAAAAAAGAATGGTTTCCCCCAAAACATTGACCACGATTGGGCAAGCCTTTGCCTATTTGATCATTGTGACCGGGGCGTTTCAATTTTCGAAAGCAGTGCCGCAGCTCGGTAAGGCATTTGGATTGCAAAACGAGACATGGTTTAGTTGAAAAGCTTTTTCTCCGCAGCGAAGGGCCCTAGAAGTGATGTCCTCGTTGGGCTCATTGGCATGGGATTTAACCTTGCATGGATTTGCATGACGTTTGGTTGCATCATGAGCATCAAGAAGGTACAAGGTTCTAGATCGTTTTGAAAGTTTAACCTTCATGAATATTTATTTCAGAAAAATTTGCAATTTGCCAAAATCTACTACATTTTTTTCATCGTGTGCAACGTCGTTGGCATAGTACTGTACATTATTTCGCTTCACATCGAGGATGATTCTCACGTTCATTTGGATGGTGTTTCAACAAGTGTGTGGGTGACAACCCTCATCGTTGCAGTTCTTGCATTGGGTGCGTTTAGATGAATGTTAAAAAAATATGAAAATAACATAATTTGCATTACAGCCATGCTAGCTCTTGGCATTTGGATTCTGAATGGCGTGATTCGGTACATAGAAACTGAAAAGGAAGCCCAACAAATGGTCGCTTAAAATGCCCAGGGAATGCAAACGGAGCTCATTGAAATGACAAGGAAATAAGAAAAAAAAACTTAAGTGTTCTTAGTGTAACCGATTTCTGTATGAAACCATAAACGTTAAATTGCTCTATCATCAAAACAAAGTGAAAATTGTGTTATTGCCATTGAATCTGCATTTTGCAGTCAGAAATTTACATTGATTAAGTATGTGTTCAAAACTTGTTAAAGTTTTGAATTTTATAGTAAGTGAACCATTGCCAGCTTCCCGTATGGGAAAGGGAAAGAGTGCGCTGACATTTCCAAAGTTAATTTAGAGGCAAATTTTACTCAAGGACGTCGAGGATTCGAGGGTTCTGATTGCTCCTAAACGACTCGCGACCACAAATTGAAAGCGACAAAAAACTGCTCTGACCGTTTCCTACCGTTCGTCGCTTCCACACCAATCGTTACAGAATACTCTCTCTTTGCTCTCCCTCTCACTTCAATCGGGTAGTACAGCGAATGGTTCAGAGAGACCGATTGCGTTATGTCGCTCAGTCTCTGAGTCGAAATAGTTTGCGATCGGCTTTGTTTTACTCAGTTTTTTAACTGCTTAAGATCTATTTTATCAAAAATGTTTTGCAATTTTGTTGATAACACAACATCACAGACAAATATACAAGCAATTTCCATCATGCCAAATACAAATTTACGGCAAAGTGTTTTGTTGGATTCTCTCCTCTTTGAACGTATTCGTGTGTGACTCGGGTTAACGGACGGAGCGGGCAAAGCAATTCACGAAGTATTTGTGTCGCTGGGAGAAGCGATTGAGCAAGTCGCTGGCAGCCTGAGTGTACTGTTCGCTCGCGACTGGTTGCGAGCTCCAGTCGCCAAAGGTTCGCTCGGCGATGAGTGAGTGATTTCTGATGTTTGAACCGAAAATCAGGACCCTTGCGAGGAATTTTGAGAGATTTTGTGGGAGAAAATAATGTGTGACTTATTATTTATTTTGGAAATTTGTCTGGGATAACCTTATTTTTAACATATCATTTTTTACTAAACCAATTAAAGCAAGCCAATGCCGTCTATTTGAGAATGTCCTTCAAAACTTTTCAAAGTGAGTTTGAAAAAAAAAACTTCTCTGCTTTGACTGAAAAAGTTGCATAGCACTGTAAAAGTGATGAATTTACGCATTTTTAGAGGTAATTTTTTTTTCTCATGGAATAGATGTAGCCATTCCCAGAGGTAATATTACCATTGTTATCATTTTTAGTGCACCCCTTTCTAGATGTAACATTACCATGATTTTATTTAGTGTTCGGTTAGAACAGACACCAAACCGCAGTCCCGAACTTTTCACTCGACGGTACACAGTTGAAAAAGGATGAAAATTTGAAAGGTTGATAATATTTATGATTGATTTTTTTTTTCGAACCATGATGAGCTTAGTAAAGAAGTATTCAAAATACTTCAGGAAGTAGTTTTCAACCATTTTTTTTTATTTTTTAACTAGAATAATGAAAGCATTGATAAATAGGATTATATCTGTAAAAAAAATTCTCAAAGCAAAAAAGTACGAATGGGAAAATGGACGGCAATATCGGATTCTTTGGAAAATTTTACACTTAGAACAGTTGAAATTAGTTTCTGAGTAAAAAAAAATAAGTGTCATTGAAACAGAATTTAAAAATATCTTCAGATTTACAGGCATTTTTGTAGAACAAGATTCTCAGTAAATTTTGAAAATATATAATTCATGCTACAAAATTTGTGTTGTAAATAATGAATTTTCAACGAATTTTAATCAAACTTGGAACTCTTTACCTCAAATTTATAAACATGTTATTAAAAGTTCGTAGATTTCGTTGAACAAACATTCAATTGTAAATTTTACAATTTAAACATCAAAAGACATCTTATTAATGACCAATTTGACGTGATACACTCGATTTACGTACTTTTAGGCTGATATTTAAAAAAACACATTTACTGTCAATGTCACCCCAGTTTGTAAAATATCAAGTTTCAACTAAACTATTTTTTGAAGCACTGTTGATATTTATATTTTTTATTTTTCAAAATACGTGCATGGACATTGTGAGTCCTAGTCCAGTGCATGTTTTAAAAATATGATGCTTAAGATAAGGCTTACCGTTTTAATTATATTTCAGAAATAAATTGAAACCATATCAATCTCACCCCGAATAAAGAACATGACTCATGAAAAGGTAAATTTTACACATTTAAGAAGTAATAACCATGTTTTTCTGACACAAAATCTGCGAACAACCCTCGTTGTAATAAAATCATGTTGTTTTTTCAATGTGATATGTAAAACAAATATAAATAATCAATGCACTCTATGGGACTATATTGATGTTAACACTGCCTTAGATCAGGGCATAATAAACATAATAAAGTGGAAAGTCAACCCAAAAGTGTGTTTTATTTTTTGGTTCACACTATATTGAAATATCATAGATTCTTTCAGCCTTTTATTAAGTTGATTTTTGCTATTGGGTTATTCTTTGCTAACTCACACGAAATCGAAAAAAATGCCCGACACTTTTTCGATTTCCATGAAACTTTGCTCCAAGGGGTAATTTTGGTCCCTGAATCTCATCTCCAAACTTTAACTGCCCTTCTTTCCGCCATGAAATCCTCTGCAAAAAAATGCCAATCTCTATGTCGTCTATACACGTGTAACATTCTCTTATTCTCTCTATTTTACCATCATTCTCGCTTAAAAGAGCGTAGCCACAAAAGCCACTACAAAACAACACTTTTCAACGCAGTTTAACGCAGTTTAATTCGACGTAATCCGTGTTCAGTTCCTAACATTCCTCTCCCGTTCTTTCATATCGATCCCTAGTAGAGTCAACGAGCATTTTACACAATTGGGTACTAAAGCCCTATGTAAATTTTTATGTACAACGGTAAAAACGCGATATTTTTTTTTTTTTTTTTTGAATTAAATATACTTTATTGAATCTTTCTTATAATAATTACATTTGGTTTACATAATAAGTGGTCAGCTGTGGCTCTTCAGCTTTAGTTTGCTTTTCGTGATTTAAACACTGTTCATTTTTATAACTTTAAAAGTATATGATTTATCATTTTTGTAACACTAGGTACAATGAGGAAAAAAAAATGTTAAGAAAACATAACCTAACCTAAAACTAACTTAATCTTACCATAAACTAAACCAATCCTTGAATCAAGGGGTATTCAGATATAGCACATTTTTCCCTGAATTTCAAACATTTTTCTTGAATCTTCTGATCCAACATTTTAACTTCTGCTAATTCATGAACCTCACTTGATCTTGTCCAGCCAGGAACATTCAAAACCATTTTGAGTACCTTGTTTTGGACACGCTGGAGCTTCAATTTATGAGTTCTAGCGCAACACTCCCAAACAGGTACTGCATACTCAATAACGGGGTAAATTATTTGTTTGTAAACTGCTAACTTATTTTTCAAAGATAGCTTTGATTTTCTGTTAATTAAAGGATACAAACACCTGATGAGAATGCTGCACTTGTTCAATATTTTATCTACATGCTGCCGAAACAAAAGTTTCGAGTCAAGTATGAGACCTAAATAGACAACTTCCTTTGACCAGGGTATCGAAACATCATTCATTTTAATCAAAACATCATCCTTTGGGACAAATCTGGCCGATTTGGAAAGTGGAAAAATGATGGTTTGAGTTTTGGCTGCATTTATGCGAATTTTCCAGTCGCCAAAGTATTCGGAAAGAACGTCAAGACCCTTCTGAAGACGGCCAACTAAATATCTGGTTATTTTACCCTTATAAATAACGGCAGTGTCATCAGCAAAAAGTGACAACACACCATTACCAGGAAGAGTAGGCAAATCAGATGTAAAAATATTGTACAGAAGTGGGCCAAGAATACTTCCTTGGGGAACCCCAGCATCAATGTTGAATAATCCAGAAGCAATCCCATTCAGAAAAACCTTGAACGATCTCTCCGAAAGATAGTGCTGGATAATTTTGATAAGATACATTGGAAAACCGTATAAATACAGTTTATGTATCAAACCATCATGCCAAACATTGTCAAAAGCCTTCTCAACATCCAACAAAGCCATAGCAGTTGATTTAGACTCAAGCTTGTTCTGCTTGATGATTTTAGTTACTCTCGTAAGCTGATGAGCAGTATTATGTCCCTTTCGGAAGCCAAACTGCTCGTTCAAAATTATATTATTATCGTTGGTAAAATCCAAAAGCCTTGAATAGATGACCTTCTCAAAGAGTTTGGACAGACTACTCAAAAGACTAATGGGACGATAACTTGTTGGCGATGTTGGATCTTTTGAGGCTTCAAAATTGGTATGACTTTGCCCAGTTTCCAATTGGTGGGGAAGTAACCAAGTTGCAAACATTTATTGAAAATATTGGCTAGATGTTGAAAGAACTGATCACTCTGTTTTTTCAACACTAGATTAAAATGTTATCAAAGCCTGGAGCTTTCATATTTTTCATTTGTTTAACTGCAACTTTGACTTCCTCACCAGAAACATGGGAATCTGCAGGAAATTCAAAGGTAGAGTCATTGATTGTTGAAATACTATTGGCAACTGATGTTTCTTTACGGCTGGTCATGGAAGCGCCAAGATTATGTGAACTAACAAAATGAAGCCCAAGTGCATTTGCCTTTTCCTCGGATGTAATCAAAGGAGAATCCTCAACAATAAGAGGAGGAATAGGCTTTGGTTTGTTTTTAAGAACTTTTGAAAGTTTCCAAAATGGTTTTGAATAATTCCCAAGCTGGCTTACATGTTTTGAAAATTCTTGATTTCTGATATTGTCAAGTCGGTCTTGTATGATTTTGTTCAAATTGTTCACTGAAATCTTTTGTCATAGTCCCCAGTCCGTTGATATTGTCTCCTATAAACATTCCTAAGTCTAATCAAGTGTTTAGTATCTACGTCAATATCAGTTACCTTAAAATTAACAGGAACCTCTCGAACGTTGGCAGCCTCTGCTTGGTTGATAGCCTGCTGGATCACCTCCAGCGAACGATCAATATCGGCAGAAGTTTCCGGGTGTTGATCATAGTCGATGTTGCTGTCGACCACTTGCTGAAACTGCTGCCAGTCAACGTTGTGGTAATCTTTCCGGGTTGGTTGCCGCTGCGGAGTAACGGAAGCTCCAACCTCCACAACCACCGGATAGTGATCAGAACTCAACTCTTCAAACACCTCAGGATGAGCCACGTTCTCAGCCATATTGGTAATGAAGAAGTCGATGATTGAGTGATTCCCAGACCGAGCCACCCTCGTTGGACGATCCGGACTCACAACGTTGTAGTATCCGTTTTGCAGATCGTTGTGCAGAATCACTCCGTTCCGATTCCTCCTGCTGTTGCCCCAAACTTCATGCTTCGCGTTGAGGTCACCAGCGATGATGTACTTTGCGCTCCGCCGTGTCAGCTTCTGGATATCGCTCTTCAGTTTTGCTGCTGAACCATCTCTGGCATTCACCTGACGTGGACAGTATGCAGCAATGAAGAGTACTGGGCCAACCGAAGTGGGAATTTCCACTCCAACGGCCTCGATGATGTCCAGCTTAAAGTGTGGCAGCCGGCGTGGCTTGAGATCACGATGAACAGCGACAAGCACACCTCCTCCTCCAGAGGTGGTCCTATCGAGCTGCGTCGCGATCTTGTAGTTTTGCAGATAAACTTTTTCACCGGGCTTCAGATGAGTTTCCGTGATGGCAGCTACGTCGATCTCCTTCTCGCGAAGAAAATCCACCAGCTCTAAATTCTTCCTCCTAATGGAGCAAGCGTTCCAATTCAGCAGCTTGAGGGACCTACGATCCATACTGGATGACGAACGAGGTCAGCACTTCAATCTGCTGGGTCTTGGTTTTGCATCCACGCAGTGCAGCGGACATCTGTTTGAAAATATTGAGGAGTTCGGTTGAGGTGTAAAGATCATTACCATTTTCCTCAACTGCTGGTTCTTGGGTTGGTCTTGGCTCCTGGCTGAAGCCCGGTGGTGGCGGTCTCGGCTCCTGGCTGGAACCCGGCCGTGGATGATTCATCTCAGCTCTCTTCCTGGGATCCAACGGCAACGGTGCCAAGTTTGGGACCTGGCGTCGCGGTTGAAGAGGTGGAAAATTTTCCTCCACCAGGGCTGGAGGAGTTCTACGACGCTGAGGCTGATTCTTCGTCGATGCTTGCTGCCGAATTTTCACGAACTCAGCTCTCTTGGGGCACTTTCGGTCGGTTGACGAGTGCTCACCGTTGCAGTTGAGGCACTTCACCAGCGAATCTTGGATGCACTGGGATGTGATGTGCGCATCGGTACCACATTTGGCGCAACGACGCTTCAGGTGGCAGTTCTTACCTCCGTGCCCGAAACCCAGGCAGTTGAAGCATTGTGTGACGTCACGATGCACTGGTCGGTATCGCTCCCACGACACGATAATGTTGAAAACCGCTCGAATTGCCTTCAGCTCAGGAAGCGTCGTCGATCCCTTAGCCAAATGCAGCAGGTAGAGCTGGTCACGGTACTTGATGTCTTTGTTGCGTCGGCTCATTTTGTGCACGGCCAACACATCCAGTTTCAAAACTTTTAGCTCGGCAGCTAATTCCTCCACTGGCATGTCGTACAGACCTCTGACGACGATTTTGTACGGCTTATCCATGGCGACATCATGGGTAAAGTACTCCGCCTCGTTTTCGGTCAAGTAATCCTTGACCAGTTGATAGTGCTGCCTGGATTGCACCAGCACCTTAAATCCGTCCTGACACAGACGAATGTTGCCTAGGACTTTCCCAGACTTGATGAGTTCAACCAGCCCCGCTCGAAAGTCGATCGTTGCTGCTGATTGTCGCACATAAAAAGGAGGCAGTTTCTCCTTTCGCTGTTTCACTTCACTGCCGTTTTACGGCGATATGATGTATACGCCATTTTGGACATTTTCAATTTTATTGTACAGTCTGATAAAGAATCTTAAAAGCTACCTCTTGACGAAAGAATTTTTCAAAAAACTGCTCTGGGGCCCATTTTATTAAGCAAACAAACAATGATGTATACGCCAATTTTACTCATCATGATGTATGTATACATTGAGAATTGATAGAAGTCAAATTCAGTACTGTTGAATGTTGATTTGAGGTTTTGGGACCAAATCAAGATTGGGCAATATTTTATTACATTATTTCGATTTAATTCTTAAGCGGACGTCCATTAGGCATCATCCATAAAGTACGTCACGCTCTGAGGGAGAGGGGGGTTTTTGAGAAAGCGTGAAATTGCGTGTTTAAAGCATAGGGAAATCGTGACAAGGGGGGGGGGGGGTGGAGTAAATTTTGGCTGATTTTAATGTGACGTACTTAATGGATGACACCTTATCCACATCCACGTAGACACTTTTTTGAAAATTCTAGACCCACCCACCTCCCTTGCTGACAATTGTTGAAAATGTTTTTATGGAGCATAGGCAATCGCTAAGGGAGCGTTATTTTATTACGTAACGCAAAAAATCGGATTTTTAGACCCCCCCTCGTAACAAAATTTCCATACAAATTTTAAAATTTTTATATGGAGCGTAACACGGCCTCCGACCCCCTCCCCCCAAATGCGTTACGTAATAAAAGAACGCTCCCTAATACCCCGCCCCCCCCTTAAAGTATCCACGTGGACAATGCATTACGGGATCCACTCAGCTATCAAAATAGCTGGCACAAAAAATAAAGCCAGCTTTGATCGAGCAATGTATACATACATCATTGGGCAGGAAAAGTAGTGATTTTTTATTGCTATTTTTACGGCCAAATGATGTTTGTGGTTTAAAATCGTAGAGAATAGGAAAAAACAAGAAATTTCGTAGGGGCCACATTTTTATTGTACTTTTTAACAGTTTCTACAGAGCAGACCTCAAATTAGTCATTTTAAATTGAAAAAATGAACAAAAACAGAAAATCGTGTCTACAGCAAAATCACCTCAATGGCGTATACATCATATCGCCGTAAAACGGCAGTTCATTCTCCTTTGCTTCCGCTACCTGGTCCTCGTCAGGCAGTCCAGCAAACTTGTTGTTCTTCAATAGCTGCTCCTCGTGGGACGAAGAGTTCTCCTCCTCCTCCTCCATCGGTACAGTACCGTCGCTCTTTTTCGTCTTTTTGCTGTTCGATGTCACTTCCAAAAGCACCTTCCTTTTGGAAATCCCCGGTTTTTGGCCATCAGTTGAGGCCTCAACCTTCCTTTTGGAAATTCCCACTTTTTTGCCTGCTTGAGCCGCAGGTAGGGCAATATTGCCGGCGTTTTGCGCCGGGACGCGACGAGTCATGTTGATTCAGACAACCTTCACCAACGAATGCTCGGATAACAATGACGGTAAAAACGCGATTAAAAACCATTTCTGATCAGTTTTTTTTTTTCATTTTAATGCAAAAAAATATTGACAAGACAACATTTTTTCGATGCATCAACTATGGTCCCCTTGGAACGAGCTGTCAAGTAGGAGCTTTTCTGTCAAGAAGGACCGCGAGGTAAATTTTTCTAAATTGATTTTAAAATCCATTTTAAACTCTTTGTGGTCGTACAAAGGGTCATTGTACTCAGAAAAATAAGCTTTATCGCTGTAAACAATAATATCAGCAATCTAAGCTTCATTTTAGGACCCAATTATTCAATATTTTGAGCACGATTTCATAACCCTTTGTAAAACAAAATGAAATCAGAAGTCTTCTTGAACAATTGTGACTATTTGTTTCATCAGTTCTTTGCTTTTGTGCAGAAAAATAGTCATTTGAAAAAAAGTGTTTTTTGCCAGTTATGGACCCCCTTTTCCTATACAGTGGACCCGGGTCCATAATCCGATTGTGGACCCAGGTCCACTATAGGAATACTGCAGTTTATATATCAAATTTAACCGATATTTGATGTTTTGATGCTTGGTGGGGGTCTATTAATAGATATAAAGAATAAAAGTGGGCATTTGCTTACTATTCACTGTAAACAAATAAATTGGATAATAGATATAACTTGAAACAACATAAAAACTTAACATATTTTTAAACTCAATGATTTTCGAAAAATAACAAAGAAAGCGTGTCAATAACCACTGTAAACATATAAAAGATTAAAAAAATTATTTTGATGCAAATTTTAGATTTGTTTATAGTTGCTGATGAAACCACGCATGTTTATTTTCAATAGAATGTTTTGTCATTGATTTATTATTACAACATATCATTTCAAACTTCAATTACGATGCTTCAGTAAAGTACAATTAATTCAAGCTTTGATCTGATCTGAAATAATCAGTGAAAAAATGATTGGATAGTTAATTCAGTCAAAATATAGAAATATTTTTTGTTTTAATTGCTGATTTAAGTTGTCGAACTCAAAAGCCTTATTTTTGCAGAAAGGTTGTTTTAAATGGTGCTGAACATGCCAAATAAAAGATCAGTAGACAAAAACACACTTTTAATAGTGATTTTATTGAATTTTTCATCAAAAAACCTTCAGAGGGTTCCCGAGGCGGACGCAAAAAATTCTAAGTGTAAAATATAGGTATTCGGTGCCCTCTCCCCGTGCCATACCTTCACACTTAGGAGACCCGGGAGGCGGAGTCTTGTCGCAAAAAGAACGATACACACCTGTGGATCCGTTGACGAAACGAAAGGTTTAAGAGGGCCACATTATAAGGTGTTACGTCGATTCCGTTCCGGGTTCACTATAGGAAAGGGGTCCACTAATGGAGAACGTAAATTGAAAGTTCATGCTGGCAATCACGAAATAAAAGAAGAGAACTCACAAGCTATAGTGACAGTTGCTATACATACTGATAGTTTGGTGAAAAATCATTAAATGATAATTTTGTTTATCACTCATTTACAACACTGATGATAATGCATTTAGGCCCATTGTTCGATATCTCGTGACGGTGCAGCGGTACGACCCCTTTTCATTTATCTGTATTAATAGATGGCAAGCGAAGGATTGGATTGGTTTGCCCAGCGATAAATAATAAAAAAGTGAAAATAGTAAAAGGTAGTTTCATTACACCAAACACATCATGACTGCGCTGTGTTACCAACAGCTGAAAACTTGAGTGAAAGTGACTCTCGATTTTTGCATTGCTCGGAATGATACCGCTTAAAGTGTTTGCCATTTTGGGATACATTTATGCATTGTTAGCCGCAGTAACACTCAGTTATTTGAGCGTAACTTTGATTACGGAAATAAGTAGGGTTACTAAAGTGAGTACGTCATTTTTAAAACTCAATGATTTCACTCCATTGCAGTTGATGGAAACGACATCGCAATTGCAGGTCTTGTGGTATCTTTCATTTGGATGGTTATGACGGGTGTTTTGATGGCTGCAATTCGAGAAGTACATAATTTACATCAAAAATAACATCTTGTTACAAAAATAGATATTTTATCTCAAAGCAGAAAAACCTTCTTTACGCAAAAGTGTACAAAACGTTTTTTTACGTGGGCGTCACTGCCACCCTGCTGGGGGGATTGATCTTCTACCACATCCGGGCAGGGGAAGATCTCACCGACAAACGGATCGTGTGGTCCCTGACGGGAATCGTGGTTGGGGTTGTGTACGGTATGTTGGCTTCTTTCTGTGTTTCATTCATAGTTTTTTTTTTTAATTTGGCTTCTCTTACGATAAAGTAGTTGCTTTTCTTTGCAGTTGTATCTATACCAATCGTTTGGATTATTCATGGTGTAATCAAGTTCATTGAAAATGAAAATGTAGCATGAATGATTCTTTAAATAATTTTATACAAAAAGAAAATAATTATTAAACTAATTGAATTCCTACTGTCATTGATTTTTATTTACTCGAATTAGTTTCTTGTTTGATTAGCTCAACAGAAGTCACATCAATTGGTTCAACTCTTGCAATTTTGTCATTACATTGAATAAGTTTAATTGTGCCATTTAGAATCCACAGAATGAATAAACATAGCACTGAAAGCAACATGAAGCATTATTTAGAAACTAAAACTTTTTCTTCAACTTACCCAACATTAGAAAAGCGACAACAAGTACAATCACTAGCATTTCAGTTCGCATTTGACGATTTACTAACATTGCATAAAGTTGTTTGAGCGTTCCCCATGTCATAGCGACGATGACGTTTACCAAAAAGAACGTCCGGTGCACCTTGACTAGTTTGATGTTTTGCTGAAAAATATTTACTTTTATTAAAAATGGCAAAATTCGACTGAATTCATTTTGTGTCAACCTTATTTATTCCAACAATGAGAATCACACTCATAATAATCCACAAAAGGGCCAATACCAAGTTGATGATTGACTCCATGAGTTGATTTCCACTAGCTATCAAAGAGATCTAAATTAAAAATCGAAACTTCTTCCTCCAAAAGCAAATCACCAATTGTCAGCATCAGGTGAGCACTCTCGTAAATCGCTGCAATGATGTTGAGATATGCGTAGACTTTTCCAAAAAGTGCAAACTTTTCCAGATTTGCCATCATCGGTGGGACAAACTCACGCCGAAGTGAACCGAGAAACAACTGATCTTGAATTAGGCAGATTCACCCAAGTTGCGAGGCATTCCATTGAGAGGGGTGGGTAATTAATTATGTTTGGATGGTAATGAATGAACTTCTTTGAGATTGTTTGACTTGACTTATGAATGCAATATAAGGTGTGATGTAACCCATTGAAAGTGGATTTTCAAACTTCAAAAACTAACAATAATTAAATAGTTTGCTATCGATTAATTGTAAATCTTTATTAATCATCAATGTTCAGTACTGTAGCTCAATTTGAAACACATTTTTATTACCTGAGTAGTTCATAACAAACGGCGAGTAGTTTAGTTCACTAAATTTTTACGTACATTATCATAGTATTGCTGCCCCTTCCTAAACTGGAGTGTAATCATACTCGAACTGAACGTGATGCTGCACGTCCGGATGAAAAATGACCACCTCGGTATTGTTGATGATCCGGTCCGTTTCGATGTACCGGATCACCCCGTTGACGATCCACAGGGCCAACAGGTAGGACGCTGCCAAAAGTTATAAATTTTCATCAATTTTTAGCATAGTAATTACTGAAACAGAATTTTAATGCTACATTAAGATACCTAATCCAATAACAAGTACAATGACCAGGATGACCCTTGCCAACTTTGCATCCTTTTCGTTGTAGAAAATTGTCAGCACGAGGATTCCAATGCCCAGAATGATGAACCCAATGGCGTTGCTGATTATCAGAAACATTTTGTGGGCCCTCACTAGAATAAGATTTTTCTGAAACACAAACGAATTAACTTTCTCAATAAGTTTACCAGTTTTAACACAAATCACCTGCTTAATTCCCAGTATCAAAATGACGAAAAACACCATCCACAAGGCACACAGCGGCAGCGCAAACACCGTACTAACATCCTGAGCCTGTCGAAAATGTTCCGAATTGAAGTGCCGTTGGTGGTGCTCGATGTGCCCAATAGCAATCCGCAGAATGCACTTGGTCATCTCAAAGGTACTTCCCGCTATGCCCAAAATGCCATATACGTAGCCCAGCACGCGAAATGTTTCAACGGAAACCATTTTTGGGCAGAGATTTTCCTCGCAACTACTACGGGAAGGACTGCACACTCGAGTGAGACATCACAGTGAAAGCGTAACTGAATGGTGAAGATTACTATCGAGCACGCAGACGCCAAAATTTAAAGATCGGGACAGTTTGACGCCAGTTGGGAGCAACCCCTTTCCGCATAGGATGCTCTTTCTCTTAATCAGTCTAGACTCTTTTGGTGATTATCATATGGCTGAGATATTCATGCTTCTTAATTTGTAGTGGTTAAATTTAAGAAATGATTTTACTAAAAGTTTTAAACAGCAGCGTAATAATTTCCGTAGACGTTTTTCTGAGCTTCCGGATAGAACACAACCACTTCCGTATTGTTCTGGGAACTGTTTGTTACGACATATCCAATTACTCCGTTGACTATCCACAATGAAACGATGTAACAAACTAAAAATATCCATGTGTTACTACAAAATTTCAACAGCAAAAGCTGATTCAAGCATACCCAACATGATGATTAGTACGAGAAAGACACTCATTTGAATCAGTTTTATGTCGTCACCCTTGTAATACATCCTAAGCAGTAAATTTGAGATTCCCAAAACGGACAAAATTATGGCATAGCTGATTATCAGGAACCATCGGTGGGCTTTCACTAGAACTATGTTTCTCTAAAACAGAACGAATCATTAGTCTCACTAAATAATCACTAAAATAACCTCCAAATACCTGCTTGATTCCAACAACTAAAAATATTGAAAACATCAACCACAACGCACAAAATGGAAGTGATAAGGTGCAGTAACTAACCATACTATTACCGTCTGAATTTAAACATCTCGAATGACACTTAACTTGACCAACACTCAATCTTACTGCACATTTTAACACCTCAAAAAGACTCCCCACAACACTCAGAATGCCGTACACAAAGCCCAAAATTCGAAACGATTCGTTGGAAGCCATTTTCGGCACCGTCGCAAAGTTTTATCCTGCAGGTAAATCAACGAATCTGCAACAGAAGGTTTGCTTGTCGACTAAGGATATAAGATACTGACAAAAATACGCAGACGCTGAAATGTTCCCGTTTGGAGACAGGAAGGCGCCAATTTTTTATTTTGCTTCTTTTTCGGGTTTAACCCAAATTAAATAGTTACTTTATGTTGAGCATTGTGATTTGCATAGAAACTTATCGTGCACATTCAATTTTGAAGCGAAAATCTATTCACCAAATAAGCAAATTTTTTACTCATAGAAAATGCATATTAATTCCAGAACCATCAATAAAAAAGGAGAAACAAAAAAGCCTAAATTTATTCTGTGATTAAACCTTTCAATTTGATTTGCTCAATTTTTTCACAAAAAAAAACTTTCAATTTTTAAAATAAGATGCCGAAAACCACAGACTTTTTTCCAATGTGAGTTAAAAAGGTCCAAGATTTCCAGATCGTTTCATACTGATTTTGCAATTACTTAAAATATGATTATTTTTTAAAAATAGGTTTTTTTATTTGTTATGTTCATTTTCCAAAAAAAATATCAGCTGTTACTATCAAACTACAGTAAAGACTCAATTACCCGGAGGCTTTGGCAAAATTTCACTTGGGATAATCAAAAAACTGATTCAGATTTTTTAAATCCAAATGGTGGCCATGAATTAATTGGAAAATACATTTCTCAACCATTCAAATTTAACTAATATTGGGTCGCAGAACTCGAATTTGATGTAAAAAGCAAGAAAATAACAAAAAATCTTGATTCGATTATCCGAAGTCCCAGACAAACCTTCGGATAATCGAAACTTCGGATGATCGAGGCTTCGGATAATCTAGTCTTGGCTGTATATTAGGGTGCCCAGAAAAAATGACCCCCTGCTCCACAAGCAAAAATTGGTTTTTTGGGTTATTTTAAGCATCTGTGCAAATTTTTAGTGAAATTGGTTGAGATTAACCCATTGATACCCGAGCCTACAGTTGATGAAAAAAATGTTTTTCATACAAAAATGACTTTTTTAAATCGCTAATAACTTTTCGGGATCGAGTTTTACAGCTTTGTTGTCTTCTACAAAATTGTAAAGCATTAAATTTTCAATAAGAATCTCACGTTTGGGAATATTTGGATTGAAGTAGCGCACCGTGCAGACCAAACTGTAAGAAAATTGGGTTTTCCATACATTTTTTCGATTTATCCCATACAAACTTCACCTCCGAGTATCAATGGGTAAATGTTGACCGATTTTGCTCATATTTGGCCCAGAGTTCTAAAATAGCCCAAGGAACAATATTCAGCTTGTGGAGCGAGGTTTTGAGGAAAAGTTCCATATTCTGGGCACCCTACTGTATATGGGTCATTCCACCTGAAGTGTGCAAGAAAAAATGCAAATTTGAAAATAACCATCTCCGATTCTGCTCAAATTTGGCAGAGCTGTTAAGATTATCAAAACATGCAAAAATCCAGAATTTCATTCAAATCGGACCACCCCCTCCATTTTTGCACCCTCCCAAAAAATCGACTTTTATTATCTGATTAAGATAAAATTAAGTGGTGGTGATTTCGACATCGTCTGAACAATTATCTTTTTTTTCAATCATTTCGAAATCTTGGAAGACGATACAGCTGCTGTCCGCAGATATCAGAAGTATATGGTTTCGTTTTTGAAATTAAATGTACCAGAATTGAAAAAAAATCATCAATTATTCAGATGAAACTGGCTCACATTATAAAAATCGGTTAAATATGATCATGCTTTTTTCAAGGTATTGATTATCTCAAAATCGTATAAAATTATAAAAATAATTCATCTTACAGAACACCAGGTAGTAATTATTGATCAGCACGACTGAGTGCTTCTAGCATATGCGGCGAGTGTAGCTAATTTAGGTAATTTCAAATACTCAAAACTTTAAAATTCGATATCTCTGGAACGAAACATATTCCTTTCTGTCGATAAGTGATGCTTATGTAAAATTGGACGGGGAACAAGATGGTGAGGTCAAATTCAAAAAATAAATAGGGCTGTTTTGAGATACGGCCATTTAAAGTTTTCAATTGCGCAATACAGGCAGAAAAAATATTTCAATCCAAATTTTGACCACGGAAATGGATTCTACGTCCAATTTCCTTCAATATTGAGTCTAAGACCGACCGTCTAAGATTTGTGGTTCCTGAGCAATCGTCGTTTGAAGATAGGGGTTTCGTACAAAAATCGCCAAAAAGTCGATTTTTTGGGAGGGTACAAAAATGGAGGGGGAGGTCCGATTTGGATGAAATTCGGGATTTTTGCATGTTTTGATAGTCTCAACAGCTCTGCCAAATTTGAGCAGAATCGGAGATGGTAATTTTCAAATGCTGTTCCGCTTCAGATGGAATGACCCATATTTGAAATCACAGTTCGTTTGACACCCATATTATAAAAAACAACTAACTTGAGTATTCCATGAAAAAATCACGATTCTTTGGTACCTATGTTACAAAAAATTTAAATTGGACTATTTTTTCGATACATTTTGAGTAACTTTAGAATATTTTATGTTATATTTTTTGCAACAGTCTGAGTAACAATGTTATCCTTAAAAAATTCTGTTAAATATCTTTTGCTAACTTTTTCTCGAAATAAAAAAATGCCCTCGATGTAATTCCGATGGTTTGATATCCGCAACAAATTTTATATTTTTATCAAAAAGTTATAGTTTTGTGAAAATTTTAACAATTTTAAAATAATGCCTAGTACTATTGAAATCTATAAGAAAATCTTGTTCATTTGAAATGCAAAACTTCAGAATTTGAGTAAATTCGTTTCAAAAGAACGTAGTTTTGTAAAAATTATAAGTATTTAAAAAATACTACTACTATCGATATCCATCAGAGTTTACGGATCAAGGTATATTTAGATTTCAAAATTTTGATATTTCTTTTCAAAAAACAAATTAGTGTGAATTTCTGACAGTTCTCATAAACAGTTTAATTTTTAAAAATCTTAAAAACGCAGGAATTTTATTAAAAAAATGTCCTGACAAAATAATAAGTTTTGACTATGGGGACATTCTCCATCAACTCACAAGAAATCGAATGAAGTTGCTCCGATCTCGATTTTCGTGAAACTTTGCTATAAGGGGTAATTTTGGGCCTTGATTACGAATCCGAAGTCCATTTTTCGATTTATTGTGGATTTTTACTAAGACACATCCCAAGTAACATTTTTTTCCAGGAGTTCTACAAGAGCTCTTCAAGATAGCTACAGCATAGCAGTTTGGACCGCGGTAGGATAAAACTCTCTTCAAAACTCCTGAAGAAGTTTTGAAGAGAATTTTATCCTACCGCGGTCCAAACTGCTATGCTGTAGCTATCTTGAAGAGCTCTAGAACTCCTGGAAAAATGTTACTTGGGATGTTTCAATGATTTGAAGCTCTAAACCGTGATATCAAAAGGACTTTTCTGTAAATTTGTACGCCCGATTCGATGGCCTGCTCAAAGTTCCAGAAAAACGTATCATTCATCAAAAAAGTTTAAATAATAGTTTTGAAAACGGTGCCATTTTCCCTTAATTATCTGTCAAAACTCGAGAGAAATGTAATTTTATGGAAAATTTTATGTACTTTTTGAATATTTTTTTCATTTAGAACTAAATATTTCATCATGAAATTACTTGAAATTTTAAACTTTCAACAGTCTTTGCCGGGACTAGAGGTGTAGGGGTAAGCGTGGTTGCCTATACGCAGTCGGCCTGGGTTCGATCCCAGAAGGTCCCGGTGGCATTTCAAATTGCAATTCAAATTAACAATGCAACTCTAGTTTCGAGTTGGAATCTCGCAATCGAGAACGCCAAGGCAATGCTGTAGAGCGAATAATTTGATTTTGATTTTGTGTTATGTTATTTAAACTATCAGGGCTACTTTTTTAGTGAGTCTAATGTTCTACAAAGTTGTAGAGAAGACAAGTTTTGATGTACAAACATAAGGGGTTTTCATGAATTCATCAAAAGTCAGCTGAATTTTACGAAAAAGTTTTATTAAAAAGTAATGATTTTGACCGTTTTTGTCCAGTTTTTCGAAGTTTTCACGGATGATAATGACCTTTTGAACGTTTGGTGTGCACATGTTGGAGTATACCGACCAACAAAATTTCTGCGCTGACTCCACTCGAGGGGAAGCTTGAATCACGTACATTTTGAATTTTTCAAAAATAGTTTGTCTGAAATGAACGATTTTTCTTCAAAGTTTGTATGGAGGATTAGGGTGGTTCGTCACTGTTGTATACAATCCAAAAATTGCATGCAATATGTGGGAGTAGACTAATTCTCCATACAAACTTTGGAGGAAAACCATTCGGCTTTGTCTAAATATTTTTGAAAAATACTTGTGTTTCTGGGGACCCCAAACTTTATGCTTTCCCTCGAGTTGAGTCTGCGCAGAAATTTTATTGGTCGGTGCTAATGCTAATGCTCAATTGGTTTTATTATTGTGAGAACATAACATCCAAGATAAAGCTATCAACCACCCTAGCAATTTTCCACCACCATGAGAGTCGTCAAAATTCGCGTCTGCGCACTCCACCGCTTCAATTCTCATTCTCTCAGTTTTTCCGAATCCTTCAAGAAATAAACAAAGAAGGAACACTGCTCGTTTCTTTTCCCACCAAGAAAATAACCCCGTTCACAGTGTTTACCTGAAGCTCAAAACGCCGGCAGGGCAATCGACTACTACTTCAAGTGTGCACCACCCGGTGAGCACTTCTCCCGATTACTAACTGCGAGTCAGTCTAAACTGAGCGGTTTTGAGCTCCTCCTCGACGGGTGCTCAGCGCCATGAAGCTGATGCTGGTTCTAGTGCTTCCGCGTAGCATCCTCCTCATCCGCGAGGCGATCATCAACAAGTCGTCGTCGGTCCCTTTGCTCTGAGCAGTATCTCCGATGGCAGATTCTCGGATTTGCTGGCTGTCAGTTGTTGCAATTGGCAGACCGTGACAAGGTGACCAACAAGAATTCAAGAAGTGGTGCTGTGTTCTTTTCGATGGTGTGAAAAAAAAAGAATCTCGGCGAAGGGAGCGAGTCGAATCTTCAAAGTTTTTTTTCCTGCAAAAGTTGCTCAACCGTAGTTCCGTAACCAGCTTCCACGTGCAATATTCCACAACAAAAAGATAAAATCATGGTGCAGGTTAAGACGTTCCGAGTCGTCGGTTACGTGTACGCAGCCCTGAACATCATCATGTCCATCACCGAGGCCATCATCTGCCTGGGGTCGTTCGGAAGTGGTGAGTTCAAGCAGTGGGAGGTCGGGAGGCTAAATTTTCTTTCTTTTCATGAAAAATCTTGCATTTTCTTGCTTCTTCTCCTGCTTCGTGTGGGCCAGAGTATGAAAATAACACCGTCCTTGCGCTCAAGTCGATCTTTGCGCTGTTTTGTTTTGCGTTTGCAATTATGCTGGTGATTGGCATCAAAAGGGTGAGTACACGAGCAGCAGCAGCTCAGCTGAGCTAACAAGCTGAAAAGGCGTACTAGTGTGGTCCAACACCATAGGTGATAATTGTACAATAGAATTTTGGATACTTAAAACAAGTTTTTCACAAAGTTTGGAAAGTGTTTAACTATAATAATTAAAACATTGTTAAATAGGATTATTTTGAAATTTCAAATTGTCATTTTGCCAATGAAAAAGTTCTGATCGGAAATCGGGCAACATTATCGGATTCTTTAGAATAATTTCAAAATTACAAATTTTGAGTGTTAATGAAACAGAGTTTCAATAATCTTGAAATTTATTTACAACTTGAGTAAAACAACATAATTGCTAGTTATTGTTTTAGTGGCAACAAAAAATGTAAAATACCGGCTCCGTAGTTCAATGGTTGCGGCTTCTGTCTCAGAAGCAGAAGGTTCAGGGATCAAATCCCGATCGGTACCTTTTGAAATTTGGAATCAGAAAATTGAATTGTGGTTTGTTTGAACATAAATAAAAACTTAAATGAACCAGGTGGGATCCCAAGTAACATTTTTTCCAGGAGTTCTACAAGAGCTCTTCAAGATAGCTACAGCATAGCAGTTTGGACCGCGGTAGGATAAAATTCTCTTCAAAACTTCTTCAGGAGTTTGGAAGAGTACTTGAAGACAATTTTATCCTACCGCGGTCCAAACTGCTATACTGTAGCTATCTTAAAGAGCTCTTGTAGAACTCCTGGGAAAAAATGTTACTTGGGATTCGAACTCACACCTTTGGATTGGTGATCTGAGACGCTAGGCACACACACACACAACAAAAAATATGGAAAATCTAATTCAAATTATTTTTCAGCATATTTGTAACTTTGGATTTACTTAATTTTACTTTTGTTTATCTTTTTACTGTTAGTTAATGGACTTAGTTAAACAACCACTTCATTTCATTTTTTCAAATTAAAAATTGTAAGAAACCTTAATAATGATCTATTTCATTGATATTCAGTCCAATTCAATTTAATACCTTTTAATTTGTAAGAAACATGGCGATTAAAAGTATGTCTAAAACGCAATCGAGAAAAAAAACGCACATTGTGTGGCTAGCCCCAGAGAATATTTTACAAAAATATAATTTTTGTCTTACGTTTTGCCAGTTAAATAAAGTTAGATTTTTTTTTAAATATTGTCATTGTCACCCCTGTTTTCTGTAAAAAAAAAAACAATACATAAATGTGACTTTGGAATGGAAAACACATAAAATTTACACCAAAAATACTGAAATACAACAATTGTTAAAAAAAAAGCTTAAAAAGCAACTAAGAACGTTAAATATTTAAAATCAACATTATTATTCATTTGTTTTTTACCTTTTTGTGAATAAATAATTTTCTCTTTAAACTGTCCAAAAATTAAGAATCACTCTGATAAAGGTTGTGATGGAAAAAATGTTTTAAAAACATATAAGTTAATTTTAAAATTTTAAGTGAAATAGGAAAAAAATCAAATCATCCTTCCACCAAAAACATCAATGTTTTTTTTAATAATTCGGTAAATTTACTTAATCTAAAATTAAGATTTTTGCTATTAATCTTTTTTTGTAGAAAATCGTTATCAATCATGTAGCATTTCAGTAAAATTGAGCAAAAAACAAAGGGCTGTTCCAAACATTACCGATTTTTCAACTAACAAAATTAACTACTTGAAACATTCTTTAAAATATAATTGTACTTTCAATTTTTTTCAAAATTATTGAAAACAAAATATTCAAACAAACATCCTGCTAACCTCAATCAAAGTTTTTTTGTGTCTCTAAGTTTTAGGTATTAAGATTAAAACTATATTTTATGAAATATTCAAAATACAATTTCAGAAGGTTTTGAAATTTTGAAAAAATTACACAGAGTATGTAATTCCAAATAACCACGGCAAATTTTGAGATAAATCAAAGAATGAATAGTAGTAGTTAGGATTAAAAACAAATGATTTTATGAAAATATTAATATTTTAATTAAATTAGTTTTTCAGAACATTTGTTGAAAAAAAATAATGTTCAATACAATTATTTCTGATTTTTCTGAAAAAAAGTCAAACTGTTTTATTTTTTTTCCATGTAATGGTTAAATTCTGTAAAACTTTAATGATTTTTCAATAGGAACCATATATCAAAAAGCATTTTTATATGGTCTTTAATAAAATAGTAAACAACAAATTGCATAATAATATTTTTTCAGCACAAGTCGTACGTTGGATAAATAGGACGAGTGCTAAAAAAAATAGATTTTTGCAACGAGTTGCAACCAATAGGATTTAATAAATTATTTTTTCAGTTAAACGTTCGTTTCCTCGCGTACTTAAACATTGTCGTTAAGTATTCCTTTCTGATGCAAACAATGAAATGATCAACTTTGTGCTACAAATTACTTTTTAGAAATGGTAATTGTAGTGATGATAAGTAGACCATTTTGTCACTAAAAAAAATACAGCAAGAGTAAGTTTTTTAACGAAATTGCAAAAAAAAGTACATTTCTGAATGGGTTCAATAAAATTAAATATTTTAGGATGATTTGATAAATTAAATTGGTTTAACAAATTAAACATATTAGAAACGATTCAAAGTTGGACCACACTACTGCATAAGTGCCAATAAACCCCTCAACAAATCAAACAAACCTCAACCAACCCCCAACCCTTCTTCATTTCAGGAGAAAATCGAGTACATCATCGTGTATCGGATATTCGTCATCTTCCGCAGCATTTGTGGCCTCGTGTACATGGTCATCAACTCGCTCATCCTGATCGTGGACAACGGAAACGACCCGTCCACCGGGAAGGTCCTGCTCGGGGTGTTCCTGCTGGCGCTGGCCATTGTCCTGCTGTTGTGTAAGTACACCGCCGATAATAATTGCCATGGTCCTGGCTGTGTACGAAATGCAAACGACGACGGTCTGGAGCCGCAGTTGAATCGATAACCTGGGGGGAGGGGGAGGGGGGTTGGCTGGAAATTGTTCTAGAACCTATTGCGCGCTCGGTGGGGGAAGGGGAGAGGGGTGAAATTAAGGCACACGGCACAAAACTATGCCCAATTCGCACGAACAGGAGTGACAGAGTAGAGGGAAATTGGCGTGTGCAGTACGTGAGAACTTGCACAGCCTGTGCGGGAAAAAGGGGGAGGGTCAAAAAACTTTCCATTCAGAATGAACTTTGTGGTATTTTTAATCAGATGATAGTGGGGAAAGCACGTTTCTGTGGCTGGATTTTGTCGTTTTCCATCTTTTCGTCCGTATGATGCAATCAATTTGCAATCAAATGAAAACATTCTTGCTTATTTTCTATTAAGTTAATTATTACCCGACCCTCTCTGATACCAATGAAACTTTGAAAACATCTTATCCTAGGCTAATATAAGGGTCATTCCAGGTCAACTGAGTACACTTTTGGACTCGACCTTCACCGATTTGGACCAAACTTGGAGGGAACGTTCATATATCGATAGTTAACAGAAATCTAAAGTTTGGTGCTGAATGGACCATCCCCCTATTTTTGGCACCGCCCTCTTTTTGACGAATTTCTAAAAAACTTTTTTTTCTTTTAATCATAACTTTGCAACTATTTGAGCAAAAGACTTTCTACATAATGCATTTTATAGAAAATTGTCCAAGGAATTTGAAAAAAAGTTTGATTTTGCGCTGTACTCTGTCCTATGAATTGAAATCCGAAATACGTTTCTCACATGGGTAATTCTCTACCAACTCACACGAAATCGGGAAAAGTTGCCCCGACCCCTCTTCGATTTGCGTGAAACTTTGTCCTTAGGGGTAACTTTTGTCCCTGATCACGAATACGAGGTCCGTTTTTTGATATCTCGTGACGGAGAGGCGGTACGACCCCTTCCATTTTTGAACATGCGAAAAAGAGGTGTTTTTCAACAATTTGCAGCCTGAAACGGTGTTGAGATAGAAATTTGGTGTCAAAGGGACTTTTATGTAAAATTAGACGCCCGATTTGATGGCGTACTCAGAATTTCGAATAAATGTATTTTCATCGAAAAACACTAAAAAGTTTTAAAAATTCTCCCATTTTCCGTTACTCGACTGTAAAAAATTTTGGAACATGTCATTTTATGGGAAATTTAATGTACTTTTCGAATCTACATTGTCCCAGAAGGGTCATTTTTTCATTTAGAACAAAATTCTTCATTTTAAAATTTTTTGTTTTTTTTCTAACTTTGCAGGGTTATTTTTTAGAGTGTAACAATGTTCTACAAAGTTGTAGAGCAGACAATTACAAAAATTTTGATATATAGACATAAGGGGTTTGCTGATAAACATCACGAGTTATCGCGATTTTACGAAAAAAAAGTTTTGAAAAAGTTACTTTTTGCGTTTCTCTTTGTTTCGTCGTCCGTGTCTGTCGCGGGTGACCATGAATGGCCATGATCGATGACGACCAACTTTTTCAAAACTTTTTTTCGTAAAATCGCAATAACTCGTGATGTTTATAAGCAAACCCCTTATGTCTATATATAAAAATTTTTGTAATTGTCTGCTCTACAACTTTGTGGAACATTGTTACACTCTAAAAAATAACCCTGCAAAGTTAGAAAAAACACGAAATTTTAAAATGAAAAATTTTGTTCTAAATGAAAAAATGACCCTTCTGGGACAATGTAGATTCGAAAAGTACATTAAATTTCCCATAAAATGACATGTTTCAAAATTTTTTACAGTCAAGTAACGGAAAATGGGAGAATTTTTCAAACTTTTTTAGTGTTTTTTTCGATGAAAAATACGTTTATTCGGAATTCTGAGTACGCCATCAAATCGGGCGTATAATTTTACATAAAAGTCCCTTTTACATCAAATTTCTATCTCATCACCGTTTCAGGCTGCAAATTATTGAAAAATACCTCTTTTTTCGCGTGTTCAAAAATGGAAGGGGTCGTACCACCCCTCCGTCACGAGATATCAAAAAATGGACCTCGGATTCGTGATTAGGGACAAAAGTTACCCCTTAGGACAAAGTTTCACGCAAATCGAAGAGGGGTCGGGGCAACTGCTGTGTGAGTTGGCGGAGAATTACCCACATATAAAAACCGAACTATGCGGGATTCATTCCTTTTTGTTGAAAAGTACACCATGTACTCCCAAGTGCTGCGCAAAATCAAACTTTTTTCAGTAAAATCGCTGTATCTCGCCAATAGTTCATTTTAGTTTGAGGTCTACATTGATTATTATGTAAAATTATCCGGGGAACACGATGGTGATAAAATAAAACAAATAAAAATGTAAGGAATTGGTCAAAACTGAATTTTAATACCTAAAACGTTAAAATATAACATTAGTGAACATTAAAGGGTTAAAATTTTATTTTTATCGAATTCCTTGAACAATTTTCTATAAAATGCATTCTGTAGAAAGTCTTTTGCTCAAATAGTTGCTAAGTTATGATTAGAAGTTTTTTAGAAATTCGTAAAAAAAGGGCGGTGCCAAAAATAGAGGGATGGTCCAATCAGCACCACACTTGGGATTTCTATTAACTATCAATAGATGAACGTTCCCTCCAAGTTTGGTCCAAATCGGTGTAGGTCGAGTCCAAAAATGTACTCAGTTGACGTGGAATGACTCAAACCCCATTCTTGTGAATATGGAGCCAGTTGCACTCAAGAATGGGATTTGGGAACGGCGGAAGCTATTTAAAAAAAATTTATATTTCGTTATTACAATATTGCTGTTTCTCCAAACCGTTGTATCATATCAAAAAGTTATCATAAACAAAGTTTTAGAAAATTTGATGGGATTTCTTAAGAAAAATAATTACACGACAGTTAAAAACACGTCACTTCCAAAATTAATTTTATAATTCGTTGGTTTAAAAGTCAAATTTGAAGGTGAGCCTACGATTTTTGTTCTTTTGATTTTTTGTGTGGAAATTTCCATAAATTTTGCCAAAAGCTTCATGCAAAGTGCAGGATGGAGAAACTCTTTGCTGAAAAGTGGTTTAAACAACAACATTTTTAAAACCCAATCAAGGAAATCGATTCTTAAGACAAATTTACAAAATAGTCTCCATATTGATTATTTGTAAAAAAAATTTAAAAAAAATGTTGAAAAAACAGGTCTTTTGGATTTTTTTCGGTGGTTTTGACTTCTTTTACGTAGAACTGGATTTTTCAGTCTAGAAAATAGTTTTACCGGAAAGCTCTTCCAATTTTCCATAAGTCCAAAATTAAAATTAATTTGAACAATTCTTTTTTATGTGAACGGAAAAATATTTGTTCAAAATATGTTAAAATTTTATTAAATATCATCCTCCCCCCTCCATATTATTCGAAAAATTAATTGCCCGTTATTTAAATTTTAATTTTAATTGAAAAAAACTGTAGACTGATACTTTGAATTTCTTTTATTTTTTTTTTTATTTTTCGTCAAATAGAGCACTGTAAAGATTTTGAATTTTGGAACCAAACATTGAAAAAAGAAACTTAAGCAAAACAATATTTTCATGACTAAAGTGATATATTTAGTATTTTGATGGTAGCAGGACTGTTGCAATCAATGAAGGTTTTTGTGAAACCATTTTTTTTTTTCAGAATTGAAAATTTGGCTTGTAATTTGAAGCTAAGTTTTTTTTATTAACCAAAATTGTGTGTGGATTTTTCACTACATTAGAATTTATAGCATAACATGCCAATTCTTTCTCACAAATCCGTTATTGCTTTTGAAAATACTAAAAATTTTATAATTTCTAACAACGTCAAATTTAGTACGCAATTTCACTAGATAACATTTAATTATAAAATATCTCTATTTTTCAGAAAAATACCGTAATTTTGAATACCGTAAACCGGGGTGATAATGTTATGATTTTTATTTATTTTTGGAATATTTTCCAACTGGTAAGGTTTGTATGAAACTTATTACTTTTTATGGAAAATGTTTGTTCAATAGTGTTTAAAAAAAAGTGGTGTTGAAAATTTTCACATTGAATTCCGGCGTCATAGATTTTCTTGTTAAAATCAGATTTAAAGTGTTCAAATTGTATTTTGACGTCAAATGTACCATCACTTAGGTTGCTGAATATGTTTTTAAGAAAAAAAGCTATTTTTATATTTAGTTTACTAAGTTTATAAGATTTTTCATAAAATTCAAATAAATTTTAGGTAAAATTGTTAATAAGTCTGTTTCGATTGCTACTGCATTTTAAACTGAATTCAAACCAAGAATCAAAAGTTTCACATTTTAAAGGAACTTAGTTTTACTGAAAATACCTTTAAGGTTTATTTTTATTATAATTTTGTTTTGAAACAACAAAATATTTATTATCTAAAAACTCATCATACCTTTTCTTACTCGAAAATTATCCAAAGAATCTGAAAATGTTCATTGAAAAAATATTTATTTTTTTTTCTAAACATTCGAATGATATGAAAATCTACATAAAATTGTGTCGATGGATACTCATACTGCTTATTATAGAAATTTAAGTATTTCTAAAAATACGGCATTTTGCGAATTTTTTTGTTTTTAACGCCAAAAACTATACTGAAATTTAAATCTATGATGTCGTGACAATCATACTTAAAAATTATTATTTTTTTGTGAAAACAATGCACTATTTTGTGAAAACTTTGGTATTTTACATACCAATCACAGTTCTCGCGATGAAAAATTCTGTCAAATATATGTAACTTACACAATATTTAAAAAAAACCCTGTAATCCAGAATAATTATACTGAAAAAAAAACATGGAAAAATTCATCAGGAAATGGTGAGAGTTTTTGTGTCAAAAAAAAGTGTAATATTACATCAGGAATTGGTGAATATTCATCACTTTGTAATAAATTTCCATCAGGTTCAAATTTTTATATATTATTACTCAAAAAGAGGTAATATTCAACCTACCAAATGTTCAACCTTCCAAAATTCAACTCTAATGATCAATTGCTTGAATTAAAAAAAATCCTGTCCAAATCAGAATCTTGTTCAGGTAACTTCCCAAGTAACATTTTTTCCAGGAGTTCTACAAGAGCTCTTCAAGATAGCTACAGCATAGCAATTTGGACCGCGGTAGGATAAAACTCTCTTCAAGTACTCTTCCAAACTCCTGAAGAAGTTTTGAAGAGAATTTTATCCTACCGTGGTCCAAACTGCTATGCTGTAGCTATCTTGAAGAGCTCTTGTAGAACTCCTGGAAAAAAATGTAACTTGGGTTGTTTGTAAGTGAAATAAACCGTGATCCAAATTATAAGAGTAATATAAAACAGATGTAACCGTTTATGTTATAATTATTTTCCAATAAAACTGAAGAGCTGGATAGTTCTAGATTAATTTATTAAAAGGTCCTATTTACATAGAGAGCCCATGACTCATAGGTTATTTTGAAAATTTACTCTAGAATTGACAATAAAAAAGCATCAAAATTTAAAATTTTACTGGAAAATGAAACAAACTTTACTGAAAATTTCTTTAAGACAATCAATTTTGCAAGTAATGTAAATTTCTCCAAATTTGTTAAAAATATTTTGATCTTTTTTACAAATTAAATCTTTTACATGGATCAAATTCAATGAATGTATTATTAAAGCTGTATAATCCACCAAGAAGTGGTTAGAGCCTTCCTCACAACATACCAAAAGTGTATTCCAAAATACTATACTAAAATCCCCGATCATCTATAAATTTCACTAAAATTCTCAAATCTTTAGGTAGAGCTAGGCCGTTGCAAATATTTTTTGCAGTTTATGTCCCTTGACTCTGACCAAAGTCGGCAAAAAAATAAAAAAGTTTAAACATTGAATTTACGAGCCATGGTTTCAATTTTAACATTTGAATGAACAAAGTATTTAAAAATGCATTTTACACCTGCCCAGTTGTTTTGCAATCATTAGTTTCCAAAATACCTTAGTATCGACGAAAATTTATATTTTTGCAAAAAAAAGTTTTTGCAGTGCTACCAATACAAACCAATACAAATGTATAAAAAAGTTGTCAAGTTCTCGGGGGGTCCACAGCTAGCATTTTTTGTACGATTATAAAAAATAAATATTAAAAGTTTAAAATTAATTTATTTAAAAAACATATTTGTTGATTTATTTGTTTACTAAAATTTTATGTATCTCAAAGGTCTATGGGTACTTCGGGATGTCCATGGTCATCCAAGGACTGCCTGGAGTTAAGATCTACGAGTCTACCGCCGTAACAAGCAAGAGGTCGTCGGATTTTGACCCCGGATCTTGTGCGTATAGCATCAGTGCATATGGTAGACTACTATATGAATGTGTTGTGATGTCCATGGTCATCCGAGGACTCCCTGGAGTTAAGATCTACGAGTCTACCGCCGTAACAAGCAAGAGGTCGTCGGATTTTGACCCCGGATCATGTGCGTATAGCATCAGTGCATATGGTAGACTACTATATGAATGTGTTGGGATGTTCATGGTCATCCGAGGACTCTCTGGAGTTAAGATCTACGAGTCTACCGCCGTAACAAGCAAGAGGTCGTCGGATTTTGACCCCGGATCTTGTGCGTATAGCATCAGTGCATATGGTAGACTACTATATGAATGTGTTGGGATGTTCATGGTCATCCGAGGACTCTCTGGAGTTAAGATCTACGAGTCTACCGCCGTAACAAGCAAGAGGTCGTCGGATCTGACCCCGGATCATGTGCGTATAGCATCAGTGCATATGGTAGACTACTATATGAATGTGTTGGGATGTTCATGGTCATCCGAGGACTCTCTGGAGTTAAGATCTACGAGTCTACCGCCGTAACAAGCAAGAGGTCGTCGGATTTTGACCCCGGATCATGTGCGTATAGCATCAGTGCATATGGTAGACTACTATATGAATGTGTTGTGATGTTCATGGTCATCCGAGGACTCTCTGGAGTTAAGATCTACGAGTCTACCGCCGTAACAAGCAAGAGGTCGTCGGACCCCGGATCATGTGCGTATAGCATCAGTGCATATGGTAGACTACTATATGAATGTGTTGTGATGTTCATGGTCATCCGAGGACTCTCTGGAGTTAAGATCTACGAGTCTACCGCCGTAACAAGCAAGAGGTCGTCGGATTTTGACCCCGGATCATGTGCGTATAGCATCAGTGCATATGGTAGACTACTATATGAATGTGTTGGGATGTCCATGGTCATCCGAGGACTCCCTGGAGTTAAGATCTACGAGTCTACCGCCGTAACAAGCAAGAGGTTGTCGGATTTTGACCCAAAATCTTGTGTGTTTAGAATCAGTGCATATGGTAGACTACTATATGAATATAGTAGTCTACCATTACATTCATATAGTAGTCTACCATATCCACTGATGCTATACGCACATGATCCGGGGTCAAAATCCGACGACCTCTTGCTTGTTACGGCGGTAGACTCGTAGATCTTAACTCCAGAGAGTCCTCGGATGACCATGAACATCACAACACATTCATATAGTAGTCTACCATATGCACTGATGCTATACGCACATGATCCGGGGTCAAAATCCGACGACCTCTTGCTTGTTACGGCGGTAGACTCGTAGATCTTAACTCCAGAGAGTCCTCGGATGACCATGAACATCACAACACATTCATATAGTAGTCTACCATATGCACTGATGCTATACGCACATGATCCGGGGTCAAAATCCGACGACCTCTTGCTTGTTACGGCGGTAGACTCGTAGATCTTAACTCCAGAGAGTCCTCGGATGACCATGAACATCACAACACATTCATATAGTAGTCTACCATATGCACTGATGCTATACACACATGATCCGGGGTCAAAATCCGACGACCTCTTGCTTGTTACGGCGGTAGACTCGTAGATCTTAACTCCAGGGAGTCCTCGGATGACCATGGACATCCCAACACATTCATATAGTAGTCTACCATATGCACTGATGCTATACGCACATGATCCGGGGTCAAAATCCGACGACCTCTTGCTTGTTACGGCGGTAGACTCGTAGATCTTAACCCCAGAGAGTCCTCGGATGACCATGAACATCCCAACACATTCATATAGTAGTCTACCATATGCACTGATGCTATACGCACATGATCCGGGGTCAAAATCCGACGACCTCTTGCTTGTTACGGCGGTAGACTCGTAGATCTTAACTCCAGGGAGTCCTCGGATGACCATGGACATCCCAACACATTCATATAGTAGTCTACCATATGCACTGATGCTATACGCACATGATCCGGGGTCAAAATCCGACGACCTCTTGCTTGTTACGGCGGTAGACTCGTAGATCTTAACTCCAGAGAGTCCTCGGATGACCATGAACATCCCAACACATTCATATAGTAGTCTACCATATGCACTGATGCTATACGCACATGATCCGGGGTCAAAATCCGACGACCTCTTGCTTGTTACGGCGGTAGACTCGTAGATCTTAACTCCAGAGAGTCCTCGGATGACCATGAACATCCCAACACATTCATATAGTAGTCTACCATATGCACTGATGCTATACGCACATGATCCGGGGTCAAAATCCGACGACCTCTTGCTTGTTACGGCGGTAGACTCGTAGATCTTAACTCCAGGCAGTCCTTGGATGACCATGGACATCCCAACACAATCATAAAGTAGTCTACCATATGCACTGATGCTATACGCACAAGATCCGGGGTCAAAATCCGACGACCTCTTGCTTGTTACGGCGGTAGACTCGTAGATCTTAACTCCAGGCAGTCCTTGGATGACCATGGACATCTTTAATATTTATTTTTTAATATTTATTTTTTATAATCGTACAAAAAATGCTAGCTGTGGACCCCTCGAGAACTTGACAACTTTTTTATACATTTGTATTGGTTGTTTCCGTTGTGCTTAAAGGAAATGGCTATGCACCAGGCGCTTCCATATTCTTGTAGATGGCTCATATAATTGGGAGGAGACGCAAGTTTTTTTTTAAATTGTTCGATTTTTTATGTTAAAAAATTTACCAGATTCGCATCAGTCCGCGTGGACATAAAATCAAATTCTGTCGATTGCATCGGATTCGGGGATGCCTTTTCTCTCAGGAACGGATGAGATATCGTCAATCCCTTGACACAAGTTTTGTTTTGTCGAGTAGTGTTATGAATGTTGGAAAATGTAGGAAAAAAAATTGCCCCTGATTTTTTGGATCAATTTTGAAGGGGGGTGGGGGGCAACATAAAAATATTAGCAACGGCCTTATCAGACTTCCTAGCTTTTTGGGTAAATGGAAAGGATAAACCAATTCAAATACTGTTTTTTTATCAGAATATCTGAGACCACAAGTTTGAAGAGTTATAACGGAAATGTTGGGTTTTCAGTAATTTAATAGTCTTTCAAATACCTTTCCAAAAACACATAGTATGATCTTCAAAAAAAAAACTCTTTATACAGCTTTTTTCTTTTTAACCTTTTGAATCTAATGAGAAAATTGACAATCATTTAAAGTGTTTCAACTAAAATAGACCCTACTTACCTAAAAAAAAGCAGCATTTTTTAAGCGCCCATAAACATTGTTTTAAATGTTAGATATGAATAAGAAACAAGATTCTTGTATGTTATAGTCATGATACCATAAGTATGAATAATACTATTGTTATTATAAACTGTTCATACTACGAGTTCAGTAGTTTCATTTCTGATTGAACGTTATTTGCGCACAGATGTTCTTCCCAATAACATTACCAATATCATCAGATCACTACGAATGGAGCATTTCCATTCGAGCAGTTTTTGCTTTTTTCTACAATGTATTTCTTATGGAGCGAACTGTCAAAAACTGCTCGACTGCGGGTGCTCCATTGAACAATGCATAACCTCTACATCTCATCCCTCCCCAGCCGTGTTCGCCTTCGAGCTGTGGGTCCTGGAGGGCATCAAGCGCTACGTCGAGCAGCCGGAGACGGAGATCGTGAAGGTGCCGTCGGTGACCCAAGTCTAGCCAAAGTCGTCCGCGCTGCTACTGCCCCCAAGTGAAGACACCAAAACCTAGCACATAATCGAAACCAACAGAAATAAATCGAAAATACATCGAAGGCATCGATCTAAGCGCACTTAACTGAATGTTAGTAAAAATGGCACAAACACACACATACACATAAAACACGCAATTTTTTAATAGAAGAGTTTAAAAGCGTTTCCGATAAGCAATAAAGAAAAACTAACTTTTGTCCAGTTCTTAAGTTTGGTGGCGTTGTTTTATTCACCTTTACGAAATGAACTCATCTCCCCTTTCTGTTTCCAAAAAAGGCTAGTATTCCCTAAGCATATTCCCACTCATTATTGAAAACCCACGCCGCCGAGTACCGAGAGATCGCTATCAAGTGTCAGCTGGAAGTTGCTGAATGGGGGGCTTTCCCGCCCTTTTGCGAGAAGCTGCACTTAGAACTAAGCACTAAACAAAGATTCATTCACCGCGTGGCGCTAGTACGGTTCACTTGTGACTCTTGCCTCAATTAGTCTCTCTCTCGAAATGGGTCTTAAGTCATTCCGGACGGTCGGATTAGTGTACGCGGTGCTGTGCTTTTTCTGCTCTTGCTATGGAGTCATTGCTGGCTTCAAGTTGCTGATCCAGCAGGAGTTCTATTGTGGTCACCTGGAGTGTGGAAACGGTTAGTACGGGGTGATCTGGAGTTCGAATCTTCAAACTTACAGTGTAATAGTTCTTCGTTCAATTCGCAGGATCTGACGCAGCTCTCATTTCACTGGTATTACAGATCTTACTGCTGACACTGTCAGCGATTTTCTCAGTATTCATCAAAGTTGGAATCGAAGATGTAAGTGCAAATCTACGACTACTCCATATTCAAGATTTTCACAAATACCCCAACCCAACAGACTGTCCCAGATCACGTCGCAACCTACCGCGTGTTCATCCTGATGCGAAACATCGTCTTCACGATCCAGCTGACGTACGAGGTGGTCCAGCTGATGATCCAGCAGCTCAGCGGAGATCGGTCGCCCGAGACGCAGCAACTCCTCCAGCTGTCCAGTGCACTGCTGCTGAGCATTTCGAGTTAGTGCTGGGATCGGGAAATCCCGCGATGAATAAATTCATACCATGCGGGAAATACTGATCAATATTTTTGTTGTTGTTGTTGTCTCGTTTCAGTTGTTGCCGGCGTCGAGCTGTGGGTGGTCGATGGAGTGCAGCGGTACGTCGATCGGATGGATGCCATCGAGCGTCACGACAACACGGTGGTGTAATTAGATTGAATTCCGTCCTATGACGTGAGCGTCGTGTGTTCAGTCCTGAAAGGGAATCTTGGAAGGGGAAATAGTGATTGGAACTAAAAGACTGCAAAGTACGATTTAAATGTTAAAACTAGAGAATTAATGTTACGTTTCAAGCAAATAGACACAACAAATATTCTCATATAATTTTAAGTGTAGTGCTTTAAAAAAAGAGATATACAATGTCTAATTTAAAGTATTTCAATAACTTTATATTAAATATTATTAAGGGGTTACATACATGTAAAAAATCCCTAATTTTCATATTAGGGTAGGGTAGTCATCAACATTTAACGATTTTTCTAATTTTTTCATCAGCATGTTTTGATGAGCTTTTTATTACATTATTTTTCTTTTAGTGTGTTCTAACATTGAATAAAATATGAGATCGATCCGACATATACAGCCAAAGTTACTCAACTGTCTCATTGTAGACGCACTTGGCAGGAACAATGAGACAGCTGGGGAACAATGAGACACTCTACGAAAATCAATTTTTTTCTAGTAAAACATCATGTTTTTGTATTGTTCCTTTGCAGGTGACTTGCCTTGAACATTTTAGAGCAATTATGCCAACATGAAACTTTACTTAACAAAAGTTGTACTAAAAAGTATTTAAATTTTGTAATATCCATATATTTATACCAAATAACTTTGTATGTTTGGTTAAATGAAGTTAAAACCCTATAAATATGCCAAAAATCACTTCCAATTCATGTTTTGAAAGATTTACATGGATTTTGAAATGTTTAATGAAGAAAAATCAAAGTGTCTCATTGTTACCCATGGACTAAAATGAGTGGGGAACAATGATACAGCCCTGGATTCTGGGTATATTCTAAATTTTGGTCAAACCTAATGAAAGAACATTGTAACCCAACTTAATCCCTATGGAACGTCGAAAGAAATTTGAAGGAATATTAGTTTTGGTGTAAATGGCAGCCTACGAGCGAAAAAGTAGTTTTTGTCCATAATTTACTTTTACACTCCAGAATCAAACATTTATGAATAACTTTTCTTTTTTTTTTTTTTTTGAATTAAATATACTTTATTGAATCTTTCTTATAATAATTACATTTGGTTTACATAATAAGTGGTCAGCTGTGGCTCTTCAGCTTTAGTTTGCTTTTCGTGATTTAAACACTGTTTATTTTCATAACTTTAAAAGTATATGATTTATAATTTTTGTAACACTAGGTACAATGAGGAAAAAAAAAATGTCAAGAAAACATAACCTAACCTTAAACTAACTTAAACTTACCATAAACTAAACCAATCCTTGAATCAAGGGGTATTCAGAAATAGCACATTTTTCCCTGAATTTCAAACATTTCTCTTGAATCTTCTGATCCAACGTTTTTACTTCTGCTAATTCATGAACCTCACTTGATCTTGTCCAGCCAGGAACATTCAAAACCATTTTGAGTACCTTGTTTTGGACACGCTGGAGCTTCAATTTATGAGTTCTAGCGCAACACTCCCAAACAGGTACTGCATACTCAATAACGGGGTAAATTATTTGTTTGTAAACTGCTAACTTATTTTTCAAAGAAAGCTTTGATTTTCTGTTAATTAAAGGATACAAACACCTGATGAGAATGCTGCACTTGTTCAATATTTTGTCTACATGCTGCCGAAACAAAAGTTTCGAGTCAAGTATGAGACCTAAATAGACAACTTCCTTTGACCAGGGTATCGAAACATCATTCATTTTAATCAAAACATCATCCTTTGGGGCAAATCTGGCCGATTTGGAAAGTGGAAAAATGATGGTTTGAGTTTTGGCTGCATTTATGCGAATTTTCCAGTCGCCAAAGTATTCGGAAAGAACGTCAAGACCCTTCTGAAGACGGCCAACTAAATATCTGGTTATTTTACCCTTATAAATAACGGCAGTGTCATCAGCAAAAAGTGACAACACACCATTACCAGGAAGAGTAGGCAAATCAGATGTAAAAATATTGTACAGAAGTGGGCCAAGAATACTTCCTTGGGGAACCCCAGCATCAATGTTGAATAATCCAGAAGCAATCCCATTCAGAAAAACCCTGAACGATCTCTCCGAAAGATAGTGCTGGATAATTTTGATAAGATACATTGGAAAACCGTATAAATACAGTTTATGTATCAAACCATCATGCCAAACATTGTCAAAAGCCTTCTCAACATCCAACAAAGCCATAGCAGTTGATTTAGACTCAAGCTTGTTCTGCTTGATGATTTTAGTTACTCTCGTAAGCTGATGAGCAGTATTATGTCCCTTTCGGAAGCCAAACTGCTCATTCAAAATTATATTATTATCGTTGGTAAAATCCAAAAGCCTTGAATAGATGACCTTCTCAAAGAGTTTGGACAGACTACTCAAAAGACTAATGGGACGATAACTTGTTGGCGATGTTGGATCTTTTGAGGCTTCAAAATTGGTATGACTTTGCCCAGCTTCCAATTGGTAGGGAAGTAACCAAGTTGCAAACATTTATTGAAAATATTGGCTAGATGTTGAAAGAACTGATCACTCTGTTTTTTCAACACCAGATTAAAATGTTATCAAAGCCAGGAGCTTTCATATTTTTCATTTGTTTACTGCAACTTTGACTTCCTCACCAGAAACATGGGAATCTGCAGGAAATTCAAAGGTAGAGTTATTAATTGTTGAAATACTATTGGCAACTGATGTTTCTTTACGGCTGGTCATGGAAGCGCCAAGATTATGTGAACTAACAAAATGAAGCCCAAGTGCATTTGCCTTTTCCTCGGATGTAATCAAAGGAGAATCCTCAACAATAAGAGGAGGAATAGGCTTTGGTTTGTTTTTAAGAACTTTTGAAAGTTTCCAAAATGGTTTTGAATAATTCCCAAGCTGGCTTACATGTTTTGAAAATTCTTGATTTCTGATATTGTCAAGTCGGTCTTGTATGATTTTGTTCAAATTGTTCACTGAAATCTTTTGTCATAGTCCCCAGTCCGTTGATATTGTCTCCTATAAACATTCCTAAGTCTAATCAAGTGTTTAGTATCTACGTCAATATCAGTTACCTTAAAATTAACAGGAACCTCCCGAACGTTGGCAGCCTCTGCTTGGTTGATAGCCTGCTGGATCACCTCCAGCGAACGATCAATATCGGCAGAAGTTTCCGGGTGTTGATCATAGTCGATGTTGCTGTCTACCACTTGCTGAAACTGCTGCCAGTCAACGTTGTGGTAATCTTTCCGGGTTGGTTGCCGCTGCGGAGTAACGGAAGCTCCAACCTCCACAACCACCGGATAGTGATCAGAACTCAACTCTTCAAACACCTCAGGATGAGCCACGTTCTCAGCCATATTGGTAATGAAGAAGTCGATGATTGAGTGATTCCCAGACCGAGCCACCCTCGTTGGACGATCCGGACTCACAACGTTGTAGTATCCGTTTTGCAGATCGTTGTGCAGAATCACTCCGTTCCGATTCCTCCTGCTGTTGCCCCAAACTTCATGCTTCGCGTTGAGGTCACCAGCGATGATGTACTTTGCGCTCCGCCGTGTCAGCTTCTGGATATCGCTCTTCAGTTTTGCTGCTGAACCATCTCTGGCATTCACCTGACGTGGGCAGTATGCAGCAATGAAGAGTACTGGGCCAACCGAAGTGGGAATTTCCACCCCAACGGCCTCGATGATGTCCAGCTTAAAGTGTGGCAGCCGGCGTGGCTTGAGATCACGATGAACAGCGACAAGCACACCTCCTCCTCCAGAGGTGGTCCTGTCGAGCTGCGTCGCGATCTTGTAGTTTTGCAGATAAACTTTTTCACCGGGCTTCAGATGAGTTTCCGTGATGGCAGCTACGTCGATCTCCTTCTCGCGAAGAAAATCCACCAGCTCTAAATTCTTCCTCCTAATGGAGCAAGCGTTCCAATTCAGCAGCTTGAGGGACCTACGATCCATACTGGATGACGAACGAGGTCAGCACTTCAATCTGCTGGGTCTTGGTTTTGCATCCACGCAGTGCAGCGGACATCTGTTTGAAAATATTGAGGAGTTCGGTTGAGGTGTAAAGATCATTACCATTTTCCTCAACTGCTGGTTCTTGGGTTGGTCTTGGCTCCTGGCTGAAGCCCGGTGGTGGCGGTCTCGGCTCCTGGCTGGAACCCGGCCGTGGATGATTCATCTCAGCTCTCTTCCTGGGATCCAACGGCAACGGTGCCAAGTTCGGGACCTGGCGTCGCGGTTGAAGAGGTGGAAATTTTGCTCCACCAGGGCTGGAGGAGTTCTACGACGCTGAGGCTGATTCTTCGTCGATGCTTGCTGCCGAATTTTCACGAACTCAGCTCTCTTGGGGCACTTTCGGTCGGTTGACGAGTGCTCACCGTTGCAGTTGAGGCACTTCACCAGCGAATCTTGGATGCACTGGGATGTGATGTGCGCATCGGTACCACATTTGGCGCAACGACGCTTCAGGTGGCAGTTCTTACCTCCGTGCCCGAAGCCCAGGCAGTTGAAGCATTGTGTGACGTCACGGTGCACTGGTCGGTATCGCTCCCACGACACGATAATGTTGAAAACCGCTCGGATTGCCTTCAGCTCAGGAAGCGTCGTCGATCCCTTAGCCAAATGCAGCAGGTAGAGCTGGTCACGGTACTTGATGTCTTTGTTGCGTCGGCTCATTTTGTGCACGGCCAACACATCCAGTTTCAAAACTTTTAGCTCGGCAGCTAATTCCTCCACTGGCATGTCGTACAGACCTCTGACGACGATTTTGTACGGCTTATCCATGACGACATCATGGGTAAAGTACTCCGCCTCGTTTTCGGTCAAGTAGTCCTTGACCAGTTGATAGTGCTGCCTGGATTGCACCAGCACCTTAAATCCGTCCTGACACAGACGAATGTTGCCTAGGACTTTCCCAGACTTGATGAGTTCAACCAGCCCCGCTCGAAAGTCGATCGTTGCTGCTGATTGCCTCACATAAAAAGGAGGCAGTTTCTCCTTTCGCTGTTTCACTTCATTCTCCTTTGCTTCCGCTACCTGGTCCTCGTCAGGCAGTCCAGCGAACTTGTTGTTCTTCAATAGCTGCTCCTCGTGCGACGAAGAGTTCTCCTCCTCCTCATCCATCGGTACAGTACCGTCGCTCTTTTTCGTCTTTTTGCTGTTCGATGTCACTTCCAAAAGCACCTTCCTTTTGGAAATCCCCGGTTTTTGGCCATCAGTTGAGGCCTCAACCTTCCTTTTGGAAATTCCCACTTTTTTGCCTGCTTGAGCCGCAGGTAGGGCAATATTGCCGGCGTTTTGCGCCGGGACGCGACGAGTCATGTTGATTCAGACAACCTTCACCAACGAATCCTCGGATAACAATGATGAATAACTTTTCAAGGGAGCGTCCATAACCAAAGTCACTATTATAGCAGACGTGTATCCAGTAGATACACCTTTCCCCCAAATATGAGCCTGATTGGTTGAAACTACGACTTGTGAGAGCCATTTTATCATTGTTCCCCGTGTCTCATTGATGACTACTCTACCCTACAGATAATTTACGAATCAACTAAAAAGATGATTTTTAATCACTCCTGAAGGTTTTAAGAAGATATATCATGAAAAAACTGAGTAAGAGACGGATTAAGCTCTAAATTTTGCCATGCACAAAGCGGGGCAGTGTTGCAAATGAGTGATAAAAAAGCTATCAATAGATTATCTCTGCACCAAAAATATCCGAGAGTATAGCGGCCGTCACTATAGCCTGTGAGATCTCTTCTTGTGTCTCGTGATTCCCAGCGATGTCATTCTCTCGCTTTATCACTCCTCCCTTTTTCCTCGACTCTGCGCTCTCACCGCTGAGTCTCTCAATCTCTCCGAAAACTGCAATAAGAGAACGCGAGATGGCGATTTGGAGCTGGCCACGCATGACGTCCCGTTAAACTGCGTCTGCGAAATTGGTTTTGTGGCGGCTTTTGTGGTTAAACGCTGTCGCGGTAGGATGATCGTGGAAGCGGGAATGAGTGAGAAAAGGAAAATGTCAATCGCGAGTGGGTAAACACGAAAACGTGTTCGGCTATGTTCGGCGCTGAGAGTTTCAATGAAGAGAGAAGAGCAGTTGTATTTGAGGCATGAATATTCAGGCGAGATAATTGTAGTTGCTGAGCGCTGATATTTTGATATTTTAACAACCCTGAAGCGGGGTGTCAAATTTTCTGAGCGTTTTTCTCTAAACACCTAATTGATTTACGGGTGCTACGATATCTCGAGAAGGGATGGACCAAATAAGCTGAAATTTGAGATGAAGACTCTTAAGACATATCCCGTGTGCATGACGAAGTCCAAATAAAAAAATTTGCTTTTAAAAAAACAAAAATCAATAACTTACGATTTTTTTATATGAAAAACATAGAAATATTTTTACCTTTTTTTAATAAACTATTTGAAAATCGGTCTTTGGTTATGGCGATTGTCCACGATCCATACAATTTTTTTTTTGTATAGACAATTGTCCACGAGGGGGAGAAGAGTAACAGATTCCCAAAAAAGTGTCCACGTGGTTTATGGATGGTCCCTTACCTACACTGACAAATGCATAAAATATTCTTTAGGGACCATCCATAAACCACGTGGACACTTTTTTGGAAATCTTAACCTCGCCCCCTCGTGGACAATCTTTTTTGTACAAAGCGTGGACATTTGGACATTTTTTGTAAATTCTCCCCAAAGTGCCCACGTGGTTTATTAATGGTCCCTTGATTGATTTTTTTTTTAATTTTTACCTGAGAATGCCTTTTACTTAAAAACGACACAATTCATATTGAAAATCTGTATTAAAGTCAAATTTGACTTTGTATTAAAAATTAACTTTAACGCCCTTTTCAAATTTTTGAAAAGGGCGCATGACATTTTGTTAGCTGGAACTGTTTTAAAAATTATGAGACAACGGGTAATTATTTAGCCCAACCCGCAGTATTGAAAGGTTGCTGGAGAGGTCAGCCTATTGTGCTTGATGCAAATTATGCACCCTTTCCAAATGTTGTTCCAGATATGGTTCATATTTTCTGAAATTCATTTGGTATTTTATTATTTTTCAAAAAAAACTCAGCATATGTACCTAGTCTGCACGATATAAAACCTATGCGCAAAATAAACTTTTTGGTCTTATCAAAAAAATTCATAAATTCAATTAGATTTCTTATTTATTCGAAATTCTAGAGAAAAACTTGAAAGTTATAGAATATAAGAGAAAAATTACAAATTAAAAGATTTGATCCAAAATTTGCATTCAAAACAGAAGTATAAATAATTAATAAAAATATTCAAATAAATTTCAAATGAGGTTTTTTTTTATTTATTTTAATAAAAACTCGTTTTTCATTCCACTGTTCAATATTTTATTAAAAGGCGCAAAATATCAATTAAGATAACAAACTTATTCTTGGATGTTCAAGATGGCATTTTTTAGATAATTTTCAGCTATGGAACAAGTTGGTCAAAATTCAATTGGTAATATTGTCAATATAAATAAAAAATAAGTTTAAAAATTAACAAGGAAAAAGTTGAAATTTAAATGGCATTATTTTCACATCCAAATTTAAATTTGCCATCGAGAAAAGGAACCGTTATTTTTTAAGGGCCTATGTTTCAGGCACATTTCTTTATTTATGAAATTATTGTCAAATTAGGATTTTTTTTCAAAACTTTCGAATCATCCCCGACCTTGTAGTCAAAAATAATTGATTAATAAGTGTTGAAGATGATTTCAAAATTTTGAAAAATTTTATTTTTCGGAATGTTTCACGATACTTTCATTTTTTATCATCGAAAAATTGGACGTAAAATTGCTGAGTTCTTAAAAATTTGACACTCCTTCGGTGATACAGAGAAAACTTCATAAAATTTTTGATTTTTATCTAATACTCAAGGATAAAAAAATTTAATCTTTATTCAAAGTCATGACTATTTCGCAAATTTGGCATCACTGCAAAATGATTTTTGACCATATCTCCATATCTCAAAAATTGCATTTGAATTTCTAAATCAAATCTAAAAAGAAGAATTTTAAAATAATTATTTTGCTCAATTTTTTTCATTATATGAGTGAATGTTCAAATTACAAAAAAGCTACTATTTTTATTTTTTATTTTTCGAAAAAGTTCTAAGCTAACTTTGATTCAAAAATCCCTTCTCAAGATAATAATTTTAGAATACAGTTCAGACTCTATTATCCGAAAACCTTGGAAAAATTTCACTTCAGATAATCAAATCACGAAAAAAAAATTCATCGTCTTATTTTTGATTGTCGAGCATAAGTATGACACCCAAACCACGCTAATGTTATTTATATTTTCTGAATTCAAGATGGCGGACCTTCGAACAATCGAACAGTCGAGTCTGTACTGTATTTTAATAACCTTTCTGTATGGATGATTGCCGAAATTGTATGGAGACTTGAATGGACGAACAAATTATGCAAAATGAGTTCTTTGGCATAGAAAAAGTACAGAAAAATTTGATTCAAGTAAAAAAAAATTTAAAATATTTAATTCTTGAGAGAATTGCACATATATTTAACTCTATACGCACTGACATTTTTTTACCGAATTCGGTAGTTGAAAAATCGGTAACGCAAAGACCGGTAAACCATCTGTCAATATGAACAATTTTTACGGAAAATCGATTGTACGATGAGCAATACTGAAATTCATTAACGAATTTCGATACGATATTACCGAATTCGGTAGTTTTCAGTTTACTGAACTGTTAAGCAGTTGAAAATTCGGTAAACTTTACCAAATTCGGTAAAGAAATCTAGGTGTGTAGGTAAAAAAGATAGAGCGGATTTATCTTTTCGTTGGATTAGAAGTACGTTTTTTCCAGAAGTTTTTTTTTAGTTGTCAGATACCTAGTTGATCTTCAGATCTTTAAAATTACTGAACATTAAAAAATAAAATAAAAATATTTCAAAAGATTGCGAAACAACTCCCACTACCGCCATCTCTGTGTCATAAGTTCAACTTATGTCACACTCTTAATTCCCCTTTAGTAAATTTATTCTCTCTACTCTCTACGCTCTACTCATATCTCCTCTCTCATTCCAACTTATACCGTCCAATTTGATGTTGCACACCTTCGTCGGTCAGTGTCGTCGCCAGTTGCAACATCAGCCTCATCGTCGACCCTCGAGTGGGTTGTACAACTCTACGCTCTCATTGATAACGTTGCGGTAGAGCCAATTGCACGTATAGTTGAATTTCGTTCGCCGCGAGCTACGTAGTTGGTTGGAAGTGTTAATTTTTTTTTAACTTTATTTCTGTTGAATTTTCGTTTTTTCGTAACACTCGGTGCAAGATGGCCGCCATTTCGCAGGTAAGTGGTGAAAGTAGTTTTGGGCTTATTTTGAGATTTTGGCAATGCCGACGTAGCCATTTTCAAGTCCTCTTTGGACGATGACGATGGTCTTTCACTGTATTGTAGCGTCGAACTTTGGACTTTGGACTCTCGACTTAGACGAGACGTTCCGTAAACAAGTTGTTTCTTCGCGAACGATCTGTGCCGGCTAGTTTCGCTGGTTGTGCATTTTGATGTTGATCTCTTTATGGTCATTTCGCCGAAAGGTTGTTTTGACTAATGATATTATTGCTCAATTATGGTGCATAGATCAAATTTTCGCAAAAAGCAGTTTGGCCGATGGATCTTAAAGAACTACTGAAACAACTTACAATAAACCAAATGAATTTTAAATAGAATTCCTTATCCGAATAACTTGAAAGGGTTCTATCAGGCAGCGATTGCCAGTAATTCCGTAAATCCCAAGTCCGCTATCAAAATACGTTGTACCATTTTTTTGGCGCTGTCCTACTTTAAGCCACCACCCGGGGGTCTTATCTACGATTGATACTTCGGACTGTAGATTCCGCAAACCAACCTGATAAGCGTCTGAAATTCGCTCGTCATCTTCCCCCGAACAACATTGTTCCAGATCGTTCCACCGGCAACTGATAACCTTCTCTTCTCTCCAGCTCATCAAATCGGCCGTCCGGCCCACGCTGCGGCGCGCCCTGTCCACCAAGGCTGCCCCCGGAACCGTTGAGGGTTCCGGCCTGGGGCCCAGCTTTGCCCTGACCGACGAGCAGACCGAGATCGTCGACATGACCAAGAAGTTCGTGCGCGAGGAGATCATCCCGGTGGCGGCCCAGTACGACAAAACTGGCGAATACCCGTGGCCAATCATCCGCAAGGCGTGGGAACTGGGCCTGATGAACAACCACGTGCCGGCCGAGATCGGTGAGTTAAACAGTTTGACAGCTCATCTTAAGGTGAAGAGGCGGTCTTAAGTTAAGGCGCAATTGACTTGTGACCCCGCTAGGGTGGCATCGCCAATTGTTGCCTTTTAATACTTCTTTTTACATGAAGTGCACACACCTTCATTATCAACTCGAAACGCATTAACTTGTTGAGATGGTCAGTGAAGAATTCCGCTATTGGCATTTATCAGGTACCGTTAAGTACCGTTCGTTGCTCACGCGACTAAGAAAAAGCGCTCGGCTGTGATTACTGGCTGCCTTAAGTCGGGTGTTTAGGTGCATTAGTAGTGTGACTAAGTTTTGTCGTAAAGACGCGATTTGCTCATGCTGGAAATAATGGGGTTCAATGGCTTAATAGTCTAGGGCGGGTATGTTAAGCTAAACACCTGTTGAAGGGGAGTTGATTGAAGTAAGTGGCGCTTGTCAAACGAAGAATAATGGCTAAGCTAATTGAGGTGACAGTAGGTGTTGATTGTTGTATAATGATGTATGAATTAGATTAGAGGATTTGGAAATTTAGATCATATAATTGCAAATGAGTTTGATAAAAACTAAAACACGGCGTGTTTTCTAGAACAACCTTATCAAGAAAAAATAGTCATCGCTACTTTCAAATGTGTCTTATAGGAAATTTTTTCAGCTTTCCAATGCTTCTAAAAGCAAAATGTTTCATCGGGAAATTTTTGAGATATCTCTTTTTTAAGTTTTTTGGTTTTAAATTCATTTATTATTTATTGGAAGCTTTATACTAACAATTCAAAAAACTTATCAAATGATGTGTTTCATGAGTCATTTACTCATCAAAATGTTTGCACATTTTGATGAGTAAGACAAGAAACAACTTTGTAGAAGGTTGCAAACCGCTAAACATTTTGAAAATTATGTTTTGTCTATGTTTTTGAATACATTCATGGGATTTATTCAGAAATTAAAATCGTAAAACAGTGTAAAAATGTATTTTTTACAAGAATTATTTGATAATTACATATGCTTTGTGTACAAATATCACGTGTCTACTCTGATTTAGCTTGTTCAACCGAAACTTTGGCAGGTTTGTGATTGTGAATGGTATTATTGAATTTTAATGAATAAATTTGATATTTTCTTAAGCAAACATTAACCAGGAACATAAATACAAATATGATTTGAAATCAAAAATGTACTACATATTACTGAAGCAAGCTTCAAAAGTCATATTTTCATGAGTATAAAATAAAAAAATATATTTATAAAATGTTTTCTGTAGAAAATGCACTTAAAAGTAACAATAAAACTCGAGTCTTCCAATTCAGAATTCTGAAAACACCGTCACAAACATTTATTTTTGTTTGAACAAAAATTAAATTGTATTTTTACAAAAAAAAAATCTAACAGAAACTTTCTTTCCAAACTATTTGAACAAAAATCAAGACATATATATTTTTTTAAGATGAGAGTCTTATAAACTTCTAAAATATTGCTAATTCCTTGATCATTCAATACAAAAAAAAACTGAAACAATCATTTCATACTATTGAAAAGTATTTCTCCTAAAACTAGCAACAGTAATTTGCAGTATAATTTCGAGTATAAAACATGTTTTGTATCCATGCAACTAGTTAGTGTTTTATTAAGGAAATATGATATTTATTCATAAAAATCTTGTAATACCCTATCAATCTCAATCCTGTAGAAATTTCGGTTGTATCAGCTAATTCCAAGCTGAATCAGAGCAGACTGGTGTTATTTGTACACAACAATTATGTAATAATCTATTTGTTCTTGTTAAAATAATATTTCAATACGGTTTTATTATTTTATTATTTGAATAAATCCCACATATTCAAAAGTTCGGATAAAACTTAATTTTCAAAATGTTTAGCGGTTTGCAACCTTCTAAAAAGTTGTTTCTTGTCTTATTTTGCACATTTTGGTCAGTAAAATACACATGAAACACATCATTTGACAAGTTTCCTGGACTGTTATTTAAAAGTTTCAAATAAATGATCAAGGATATTAAAACAAAAAACTTAAAATAGAGATATCTCAGAATTTTCCCGATGAAACATTTCGCTCTAAGAAGCATTGGAAAGCTGAGAAAATTTCCTATAAGACACTTTTGAAAGTATGGATGACTATTTTTTCTCCTTAAGGTTGCCCAGAAAACACGCCGTGAAAAACTAAAAACTAAAAATTAAAAACTAAAAACTAAAAACTAAAAACTAAAAAGTAAAAACTAAAAACTAAAAACTAAAAACTAAAAACTAAAAACTAAAAACTGAAAGCTGAAAACTAAAAACTGAAAACTGAAAACTGAAAACTAAAAACTGAAAACTAAAAACTAAAATTCAATATTAGTTTTTGAGAAGGAATTTCCTGTTCGATCTGGTGTGATTAGTTCATTAAAATAAGGTGCAAGGAAAATCCTTCCCGTTATTTTCTAATTGACATTTTATCACAAAAAGTTGTATTTTTAAAATACGTTTTTTTTTTCTAATTTTCCAAGTATTTTTATATGTTGTGGAGTTAAATGAGCGATAATTAAATAATGGCATCAGTAGTGCGGTGCCTGTGTGGACGCGCAGTCCTGTTTTTTCGTGTTATTTTTCGTCTCTTTTGTGTCGCTGTTTGAGTGCGAGTAGTGCGGTGCCTGTGTGGACGCGCAGTCCTGTTTTTTTTCGGGTTATTTTCCATCTCTTTTGTGTCGCTATTTGTGTACATGGGGTGATTGGATTTCTTCTGATTCGTGTTGTTTTCATCTTTTTTGTGTCGTTGTTTGTGTGCATGGGGTGATTGGTCTTCTTCTTCTTCTTCTTCTTTTTTCTTTATTTTTAGTTCGCGCGTTCGTTGGCCAATGAGTTTATTTTTGTTCTCTTTACATAGTTTTAGATAGAAACGATCCGAATTCTTTTTTTTTCGAGACAAGCAAGTCGTATTGCTGGATTAAGTCCTTTCTATATCATCGATGATCGGAAGGCACGCCGACGAATATGTTTTAAGGCTTATGATATAAAATCATTTTAATGAATAAAGCCCTTCTTACATCACCGTTGATCGGAAGGCACGCCGACGAAGAATTTCTGGAGGATCGCGGTCGAATTAATACTATATTTAAAATTCTAGATAGCTATTTTTCGGATTCGATTGTGAGTAGCGGGACTTCGCGGTTACTATGCAACGTATTTTTGGAGTCTTTTTATATTTTAAATTTATAAGTCCTTCTTTTATCATCGTTGATAGGAAGGCACGCCGCCGGTTAAGTTCGTTTAAGTTATTGTTTTAATTTCATTACAATCGGTTACGTGGTGTCCTGTTTTCTTTTCGTTTATATTCGTTGATCGTAATAATTTATTCCAACTGGCAGCTTTAGTATTAACTCATCTACTATTTTTGACATTTGCTCGCGTTATCTTAATTGTACCAACAGTAAAAATATACTGATAAGTCCAGCCCATAGCACTACCGCTCGGTTGGCACGCGTTCGATTAAAACAAACTTTTAAATAATCAATTATTTATCTTTCCGCAGCCGGCTGCCTAAGATTTAAAATTTCAAAAGATAAACAAAATGCTCATGGTCACATCACTGCCACTCGTGAATCCTGACCTCATACCCATCTACTAACCCCTCAAAACTCATGTGATACTTTGTCGGAGAAGCAGTCGATTGGGCGGTCTCTATCACTCAAGTATCGGACTAACATTCCCATCCACTTCCCCGTGACCCTACCACTGGTCGTAGCCGGCGCCGGTATTGATCAGCATGATAGGGGCCTTTGAGAAGTTGCGAAGCGAGGAAAGATAGCGCCCACTCATCTTCCACGGCTCGTGGATGTAACTTCTGGAGGTCCTGGTCAATAACGGAGTAGCAACTGCGGGTGGGCACCTATGCTTATGCTTATGCTTATGTTGTGGAGTTAAATGAGCACTGTTGCGATGAAGTTTGAAAAAATTATTTTTTTGTCTAATCTAATCTAATCTAATCAGACCCTAGCGCAGCCAATCTTTCGAAGGGATCCTGGAGAGTGCCTTAGGTTAGATGACGCCTAGCACTCTTCTTCTCATTTATTAACATTTGTAGTGCGCCATTGCATCGGAATGCATTGAAACATCACAAGCGTTAAAGCGGCCAGGCCTACTGCGTAAAGCCGTATCGCAGAGATGACTCGTAATTGGGTTGAGTTTGTGCACAAAGTTGTCTGCCTGTGTGGATCAATCGGACCGCGCACTGGACTCACAATCCAGAGGTCGCCGGTTCGAATCCCGGGGCGGACGCAAAAAATTCTATGTGTAAATATAGGTATTCGGTGCCCTCTCCCCGTGCCCATACCTTCACACTTAGGAGACCCGGGAGGCGGAGTCTTGTCGCAAAAAGAACGATACACGCCTGTGGATCCGTTGACGAAACCGCAAGGTTTAAGAGGGCCACATTATAAGGTGTTGCGTCGATTCCGTTCGTTGTGCACAAAGTGTTCGAACAACAACACAATTCTGAATCGACAGGGGAGGAAGAAGCGTGGGAACACACCCAGGTAACATTTTTTTTCCAGGAGTTCTACAAGAGCTCTTCAAGATAGCTACAGCATAGCAGTTTGGACCGCGGTAGGATAAAACTCTCTTCAAGTACTCTTCCAAACTCCTGAAGAAGTTTTGAAGAGAATTTTATCCTACCGTGGTCCAAACTGCTATGCTGTAGATATCTTGAAGAGCTCGTGTAGAACTCCTGGAAAAAAATGTTACTTGGGCACCACCATGCGCTCCGAGACTTTTGGTTGTATTCGTTGGGAGCACCATGCTAAGAATGTTTGGTACTCAGGGACCCTCTGGGATGGGACATTGTATTTCCACGAATGCCCTGGACACTATTTGCCGTGGTTATTGCGCCACAACCCGCTCTCTGTATTCCTAATTCCAGTCCAAGTTCACCAAGTCGTCATGGCCTAGTGGCTAGCATTTTTGCTTACCAATCCAAAGGACGGAGGATCGAACCCCGCCTCGAGCGACTTAAGCAATGGTCAAACTTTTTCGGAAAATTTCATTGAAATTAATTTTGTTTGATACAAATCCAAAAAAATATTTTCAATAAAAAATCGAAAATTACCATACGTTTTGACAAAGAACTTTGTCTTAGGGCTCTATACAAGGGTAGCAATCCAGATTTTTCGCGAAGCGAAATGTAACGCGTAGAAGCAAATTTTCGAAAAAAGTGCAAGATTTCAAACGATTGTATCTTTTTTCCCTCTCGACCAATTTGAACGTTTTACCCATCAAACGAAAGGGAAGACTTACTTAATGATCTTAAAACATGTTTATTACAGTACTTATTTATTTAAGTACTTAAAAGTTAACATAAAACTACTAAAGAATAGCGAACGCTGATTGGTCAAGCGCAACCTTTCCCGAACACATTAATCAGATTCAAGTATCTAGCACTTAGCAAATTTTGCCTTGCCTCCTCCTTCCGTGGAACTGTCACGCGAGAATGTAGCACCATGGTTGCAACATGCCGTGCGATACTATTTAAGTTAGCACTTAGCCTCAGACAAATTCAGTGCCTACCGAGGTTTCATCCGAAGCGGACCTCGCGTTGGTTGTTTAAATGCTCACACATACATAATTTTCGGATCGTCGACGAGCCAACAAAACTCGGCTCGGTCGGTCCTGAAAAGTCATTCTATTGCTGGACGTCGACGAGAACACATCAGAAGCAGATGGCCTGGTGGCCCGGTAGCAGACGGCCTGGAGGTCTGGGAGCAGATGGCTTGGAGGCAAGGACCAGCTAAGACATGGTAGTCGCGGGAGTCGATCATTGGAACTGGCCACCACCTGGACTGGAGTGGCCGGAGGCCCCAGGGATGTTCCGATGGGGGGACATTTTCCAGACCGTAAGAGTTGGGGCAATATGGGTATCAAACTTTATGGTTTTTGCTACTGAACATGAAATTTGACATTTCGGCAGTAGTGGCCACAATCCGGAGTGGCCGGAAGCCCCGCGGATGTTCCGATGGGGGGACATTTGTCGGACCGTAAGAGTTGGGGCAATATGGGTATCAAACTTTATGGTTTTTGATACTGGACATGAAATTTGCCATTTCGGCAGTAGTGGCCATAAACCGGAGTGGCCGGAGGCCCCGGGGATGTTCCGATGGGGGGACATTTGCCGAACCATCAGAGTAGGGGCAATATGGGTATCAAACATTATGGTATTTGATACTGGATATGAAATTTGACATTTCGGCAGTAGTGGCCACAATCCGGAGTGGCCGGAGGCCCCTCAGATGTTCCGATGGGGGGACATTTTCCGGACCGTAAGAGTTGAGGCAATATGGGTGTCAAACTTTATGGTTTTTGATACTGGATATGAAATTTGACATTTCGGCAGTAGTGGTCACAATCTGGAGTGGCCGGAGGCCCCGGGGATGTTCCGATGGGGGGACATTTGCCGAACCATAAGAGTAGGAGCAATATGGGTGTCAAACTTTATGGTTTTTGATACTGGATATGAAATTTGACATTTCGGCAGTAGTGGCCACAATCCGGAGTGGCCGGAGGCCCCGCGGATGTTCCGATGGGGGGACATTTGCCGGACTATAAGAGTTGGGGTAATATGGGTATCAAACCTTATGGTTTTTGATACTGGACATGAAATTTGACATTTCGGCAGTAGTGGCCACAATCCGGAGTGGCCGGAGGCCGAGGATGTTCTGATGGGAGGACATATGCCGAACCATAAGAGTAGGGGCAATATGGGTATCAAACTTTATGGTTTTTGATACTGAATATGTAATTTGCCATTTCGGCAGTAGTGGCCATAAACCGGAGTGGCCGGAGGCCCCGGGGATGTTCCGATGGGGGGACATTTGCCGAACCATCAGAGTAGGGGCAATATGGGTATCAAACATTATGGTTTTTGATACTGGATATGAAATTTGACATTTCGGCAGTAGTGCCCACAATCCGGAGTGGCCGGAGGCCCGCGGATGTTCCGATTGGGGACATTTTCCAGACCGTAAGAGTTGGGGCAATATGGGTATCAAACTATATGGTTTTTGATACTGAATGTGAAATTTGACATTTCGGCAGTAGTGGTCACAATCCGGAGTGGCCGGAGGCCCCGGGGATGTTCCGATGGGGGGACATTTGGCGGACTATAAGAGTTGGGGTAATATGGGTATCAAACATTATGGTTTTTGATACTGGAAATGCAATTTGACATTTCGGCAGTAGTGGCCACAATCCGGAGTGCCGGAGGCCCCGGGGATGTTCCGATGGGGGGGACATTTTCCGGACCGTAAGAGTTGGGGCAATATGGGTATCAAACTTTATGGTTTTTGATACTGGACATGAAATTTGACATTTCGGCAGTAGTGGCCACAATCCGGAGTGACCGGAGGCCCCGGGGATGTTCCGATGGGGGGACATTTGCCGGACCGTAAGAGTTGGGGCAATATGGGTATCAAACTTTATGGTTTTTGATATTGGACATGAAATTTGACATTTCGGCAGTAGTGGCCACAATCAGGAGTGGCCGGAGGCCCCGCGGATGTTCCGATGGGAGGACATATGCCGAACCATAAGAGTAGGGGCAATATGGGTATCAAACTTTATGGTTTTTGATACTGGATATGAAATTTGACATTTCGGCAGTAGTGGCCACAATCAGGAGTGGCCGGAGGCCCGGGGATGTTCCGAGGGGCGGGGGGACATTTGCCGAACCATAAGAGTTGAGGCAATATGGGTATCAAACTTTATGATTTTTGATACTAGATATGAAATTTGACATTTCAGCAGAAGTGGCCACAATCCGAAGTGGCCGGAGGCCACGGTGATGTTCCGATGGGGGGACATTTGCCGAACCATAAGAGTAGGGGCAAAATGGGTATCAATTTTTATGGTAATTATGAATCTAGTGAATCTTGGGAAATTTGGACCAGACAATGTAATCGAAAATTTCAACAACCATCTTGCAAAGTTCTTTGTCATACTGGTCATGTGTAACATAACCACCTGCACCTTTTTTGCCTGAAAAATGAAATAACATGCAATGGTCTCAACATTTGAATTAAAAAGAGTTTTTTTCACTGAAAAGAAAACTTTTTGAGGGGCTGGAATTCTACAAAAAATGCTTCAAGTAAGCTAAGGATGATTTTAAACGCAGGAAAATGCATTTCTTATTGTTTCCAGTTGATAAGACTTCTATTTCTATTACATTTTTTAAGTGTAAACAAAATTAAGTTAAAAAAAATTCCAAGCGATTTTGAAGGGGGGGGCCTACATAAACTTTAAAAAATATTTGCAACGGCTTTAATAAGGTAAAATTTTCTAAAAATTATTTTTTTCGCAATTTAAAAAAAACTTTACAAAGGCAAATAAAAAAAACAATCATCCAAAATAAGTGGTTTTAGCCCTTTCGAAAGGTAGCTGTTGATAATATCAACTTATTATTATTATTATTAGGAGCAGAGGAGCAATTTTTAACTTTGAACACCAATACAATAGTTTCCAAGATTGCTTATTAGATAAAACTTCGTTTGAATAGGAATTAAATCCAGAAATTTTGGAGATAGTCAAATTTTATTTCCCGAAATTGAGTATATCTCTGCTTGTATTGAACCAAAATTGATGTTTTTTTCATGGAAATTTAGGTATTTGTGTGTTTTATGCTCGAATTTGTATTCGGGCGTTTTTTTTGCTGTGTGTTCATAAAGAAGCTATTACACTACCGCAAACAAACAAACAAACAAACAAACAAACCAGGCAAAATGTACAGATCCAGGCAAACCAACATAGCAGGAAAACCGGCAAACTGTCAAAAAGTGCGAGTTTGTTTGCGTAGTGTAATAGCTGCTTAACAAATTGTTCAAAGAAAAGATTTTTATTCGGTCGTATTGAGGTTGGATTTTGGGATTATTTCAAAGAATGCTAGAAATCTGATAGTGGTTCGGATACTTTTTATTAGAGGTTTAATATGTTATCCAGACTTGCTTGAGGCATATTAAATATTCATAAGAAATTTGATGGATTGCTACATCAACCTATCGATTTTCATACACTTTTCTGAAGAAAAATCCTAAAAAAATCAAAATGAATCGACTTCTATTCCCAAATCAAACCTAAATAAATTGTTTACTAATAAACAACAAAGTTTGCTCGGAATACTCATGATTCCTAGTTTGAATTGCATAATAGTTGATCACGCTTTTCCTCTGCTGAGTAGTACACTTGCAATCACTGATAAGACCAACTCTACGGCAATTGTTTTGATAGGTCATTTTAAATATTTTTTCCGTCAAGCTCGTGTAAGTGACATCACGTTTTTGATGAGTTCCTCAACTTGTAATTAACAAGATTAATATTTTTTCATAAGGTCGACAATATTTACAACAATCAATCATTTTCTCGTTTTAATTTCAGGTGGCACCGACATGTCCATCATGACCAGCTGCCTGATCGCGGAGGAGCTGGCCTACGGCTGCACCGGAATCATGACCGCCTTGGAGGCGAGTGGCCTCGGAGTAAGTTTCACCTGCGAAATCTCAGTTTCCTTCAGATATCTAACAAAAACTTCCTTTATTTCAGCAAACCCCCGTCATCATCGCCGGTAACGAAGCGCAGAAGAAAAAGTACCTTGGCCGTCTGATAGAGGAACCTCTGGTTGCGGCGTACTGCGTCACCGAGCCCGGCGCAGGATCGGACGTCAACGGAGTGCGAACGCGCGCCGAGAAGAAGGGCGACGAGTGGGTCATCAACGGGCAGAAGATGTGGATCACCAACGGCGGCGTCGCCAACTGGTACTTTGTGCTGGCCCGAACCAACCCGGACCCGAAGTGCCCGGCCTCGAAGGCCTTCACCGGGTTCATTGTGGAGCGCGAGACTCCTGGGCTGACGCCTGGCCGCAAGGAGCAGAACATGGGCCAGCGAGCGTCGGATACGCGTGGAATCACCTTCGAGGACGTTCGCGTGCCAAAGGAGAACGTGCTGATTGGGGAGGGAGCTGGGTTTAAGATTGCCATGGGTACGTTCGACAAGACGCGCCCTCCGGTGGCGGCCGGTGCCGTCGGGCTGGCCCAGCGATGCCTGGACGAGGCCATGAAGTACGCGCTGGAACGCAAGGCGTTCGGCGTTCCGATTGCGGCCCACCAGGCCGTGTCCTTTATGCTGGCCGACATGGCCATCGGAGTGGAAACGGCCCGCCTGATTACGATGAAGTCCGCCTGGGAGGTCGACCAGGGCCGAAGGAATAGCTACTACGCGTCGATCGCCAAGTGCTACGCAGCCGATATGGCCAACAAGGTCGCGTCGGACGCGGTGCAGGTCTTCGGCGGAAATGGCTTTAACACTGAGTACCCGGTGGAGAAGCTGATGCGCGACGCCAAGATCTACCAGATCTACGAGGGAACGTCCCAGATCCAGCGGCTGATCATCTCGAGGAATATGATCGATGCGGCCAAGGGCAAGGCCTAAACGAGGGTGCTGGGCAGCGATAATTCTAATTATACTTCTTTTTAGTGTGTTTTGTTTGTAGGGAAAACTGTCGTAAGTGAGGAAACCATATTATATTTGCAATAAAGCATTCATACCAATCTATTTCGTACTAAAATGTTCGAACTTGTTACTTCTGCTCTTCGAAACGTGGTTGCCGACATCTGGGCGCTTTCATATGACTTACTCTGAGTTACGTGTGGGTTACATTCTTATTAGGAAGCGCACGCATACATGTGGGAAACTGTTCTGCTTGGTTTAATTTTCTTATTGGAATAATCCGAGTCTTAAATAAATTAAAAAAAAATTGTTTAAATCATATCATTTAATCTTTGACAAATTCTAGTAACATTTTTGGAATTAATACTAATTCTTTTCCCTTATTTACAGTTAAACACTGAATATGTGCCAATGTGTTTTTTTTTCGCAAACGGGCAACTCCCCTGCTCTTTCATTCCTATCTTTTTATTATACAGTCCAGTCCCACATTTCATTCCATAGAACGGTTCTCAAGGAATTTCGCATAAAAAAATCCTGATTTAATTTTTGATTTTAATGAAACTTTGTTCATTTATCATCACTAGTTTCTTCATACAAGTCTCTATACAAATTTGAGGCTGACCATAGAAAAGTGCTATGAAAACATTCGACAATTTGTACCTCGAAAAGGGATTTTTTATTAGGACTCTTTTTTGGGTTTAGGACTATTGAGAAAAATAGTTACACCCAAAAAAAATATTTTTTTAAAAAAACTTTTTATCACTAAATCTTGATTTTGACCAACATAATTTTAGTTGACAAAAAGTGTCAATTTTGGGCTGTAGGATATGACGGACGTGTAATTTTTGCCAAGATATTATTTTTTGCTGTTGTTTTTTTTAGAATATATCGAAAAAACATAGAACAAATTTTAAAAAAGCATTATAAGATGTTAAATTTAATTCTGAATCGAAGTACTTTGGCAATATTAAAAAAAAATCCCCAGTTTTCTGAATGCTTGCCGTTTGTAGGTTGAATTATTCAACAAAAGTGTCTTTATTTAATTTTTAAAAATAGTGTCCATCCCTGAACATCTATGAAAAAAATATGTTCGAAAACTGAGAAAATTCTCTACAATTAGGCTTTTTTGACATTTTTGATCCGACCAAGCAAAACTGGAATAATAACTCTAATCAACTGAATTATGTACCTGAATGTCTGTTATCATGCAGGGTTGCGAATGAGCGAGCGCTCACGGAAGGCTTGCTCGCTCCAGCTGGAGCGTGAGTTTTTCGAACAAGGAAAACGAAACTATTGGCACTACGCCCCCCGGGGCATGGCCTTCCTCTAACGTGGGATTTCTGCTCCAGCGCCTCTAACGAGACAGGAGAAACCGGGACCGACGTTTTACTTCACCATCCGATAGAAGCTCAGTGGATAAGGCGAGAATCGAACCCGCGTCTCATAGCATCATCGGGATCGGTAGCCGAAGCCGCTACCCCTGCGCCACGAGACCCACGAACAAGGAACAAAAACTAAATTCATAATGTAAACATTCATTGACGTGAAGAGATGGACTGTTTTTTCACAAATCAAATCCATATTGGACCATTGTTGTTATGTACAAAAATATTTATAATTTATGTATATTTTATTTATTTTTAAATAATTTTTTAAACAGTTACAATCATCCATGTTCAAAAAATCATATACAACTTGTAATTGAATGTTTTCAGAGGTTTGGTTGCGAAATTGTTGAATAAAATCCACTTGTTGGAAGAAGAGCCAACCTTTTCGTGGTTATTTCAACCCTTAGGAATTTTGAGGCATATATTTAAAAATAGAACTGTTTCAAAAATGTTACCCTTTTTGCTAGAATGTTTGCCAAATAAAGACTAACCTTATAGAAATGATTAGCCGTTTCTAATCACTGAATCACTGAAAGATTTAATAAACGGAATAACTTTTTTAAATGGTAGCTAATTTTGACCCGCAATCTGGAAATGTAGTTAAAACACTGATTAGGTACATAAAAACAGTTTAATGTTATATTTTAATCAACCAAGTATTTAACCTTGATTCGAACTTACCAAAGCATAAATCCTCTTGAATCAATTCATTGTTTTGTAAGTTTTTCTAAGGTTTCAAAAAAAAACAACAAATTATTCGTTCTACAGCATTGCCTTGGCGTTCTCGATTACGAGATTCCTACTCCTACTCTAAGGTTTACAGGCCCTTTTATTTAGGCGTCTATACCCCTCCCCCCTCCGCCCTCTCTGCTACAATAAGGCCTTTAAATTGTAAAATATTTTTACATTCGACTGTATGCCAAAAAAAACTATTTGAACCTTGCGAATCCAACCTTTTATTTAAAAACATGATTGATGAAAATAAGCTATTCCAATTCATATATCATAAAATTTGTTCACAAAGTCATATTTCCACAGCCCTACTGCACCTTACGCAAAAAATCCATCTAGAATTGAAATAAAAACTTTCTCAAAAACGTTAAATGATTAGCGACACGTCTAAAATGAGCGCTCCGTGAGCGAAATATGAGCGCGAGCGCGAGCGTGGAGCAAACGCGAGCTGAAAAAATCGGAGCAAACGTGAGCGCGGGCAAACGAGAGCTAGCTCGCACAGCGCTCCTCCTCACGAATGAGCGAAAAGTGAGCGCTCACGAGCGCGTGAACGCGTGAGGAACGCAACACTGGTATCATGTAACATTATATCAAGCCAAAATTTAAAAAAAAAGATGGCAAACATAATAAGAAAGATTAAGAAATTTTGATATTTCGTGACGCAGAGACGGTTTTTTTCAATAATTTGCAGCCTGAAATTGTGATGGTTTGGAAATTTGGGGTCAAAGAGACTTTTATGTGAAATTGAACACCCGATTTGATGAAATTCTCTACAACTAGGCTTTTTGCCATTTTTGATCCGACCTTAGGTTGCATAGACCTTCAATTTCCAATCAATGCAAACCATTGATCGCAGTGTCAAAAAGTGTGCTTGTGTGATTTTTTTTCTACTTTCACAAAAAAATATTCTTTGGAAATTGAACGAAAAAACTTTGAAAAATATTTGCAACGGCCTTAAAGCGATTGAAAATTTACATCGTTTATTACCATAGTTTTGATTGTTTGCAACGTTATTATTACTGCAACAAACTGTTATGTTTGTCATTAACTGATCATAAGATAATCATTTTAATGTTACACAAATTCACGATTGAAATCGTTTTTTTAAGGATTTGTAATGGTCAAAAGGTGAGGCATTGTGAGCTGCACAAAATGGCGTTCTGAACTCAATTCAGCTCAAAATCGACATACCACAAGTTAGCACGAGAGCAACAAAATGTAAAATTTTTGGAACTGAAATTTAATGTACATTTCGAATACGCAATTACCCTAAAGGGTTATTTTTTCATTCAGAACATTTTTTTTTATTTTAAAATTTCGTGTTTTTAGCTTTGCAGGATTTTTTTTAGAGTGTAGCAATGTTCTACAAAGTTGTAGAGCAGACCATTACAAAAAAACGTTTTATAAGCATAAGGGGTTTGCTTGTAACCATCACGAGTTATTTCGATTCTACGAAAAAAGTTTTATTAGTTAATAATCACTAAAAAAACAACATTTTATTTAAACTTAATGTAAATTTTTATGGGGGTCTCGTGGCGCAGGGGTAGCGGCTTCGGCTGCCGATCCCGATGATGCTATGAGACGCGGGTTCGATTCCCGCCTTATCCACTGAGCTTCTATCGGATGGTGAAGTAAAACGTCGGTCCCGGTTTCTCCTGTCTCGTCAGAGGCGCTGGAGCAGAAATCCCACGTTAGAGGAAGGCCATGCCCCGGGGGGCGTAGTGCCAATAGTTTCGTTTCGTTTCGTAAATTTTTATATAATTATAACTACCTTCAATAAGTAAAACATGAAGTAAAACTACTTTTGACAAATTATTATCTTTATTGAGTTTATTGGAGAAAAAAAATCTTTCAATACAAACTTAGTTATATTTAACTTAAAAAAACAAAACTCAAAATAACGAGAAATTAAGTCAAGAGAAAACGCTCATACAACCACTTAATCAAACTCCCCTTCTTAAAACTTTTTCCAACACAACTTCACAGCACACAAACCCCAATCCCAATCGTGTCTGTCCCATTGACGGGCGATTCTCGTTCTTGTTAGTGATGTTAGCGATGATGTTTATAGTTTCACTTTTATACTCTTCCTGTTTATTCATCATTCTCCCCCCTTCTTTCATTTTGCGATCATCATTTCGCATGCAGCCTGTTGCTTCTTTTTTCTCTAATTTTTTGCGTTTTTATAAAGTTTCCACCCCTCTTTCTTTTCTGTTCTATACACTCTTGGAGGTGGTGGAGAACCCTTTTATTTTTGTTTCGAAAAATTATGCTGCTATTGAAAAAATGACTAACAAGTTGCGATAAAGAATATAGTTCACATATGTTTTCTAATAAAACAATATAAATTATGGAAGACTGAAATGCTGTAATCTTTAAGCTGAATTAATCTTTTTTGGCACAAAAAAACCATTTCTTAGCTGCTCCCGTAACCTACAATTACTGCGCATAAATGTATTAAGTTTACCACCACACTTATTTTTTCGCAAATCACATTACACACATAGCCACACATCTTCAAACAGGGCACGATGCCGACATGTATTTCTAAAATTTCCAGCATTTCGTAATATGCGTTCTAAGTCGCACACGCGCTCCAATACTGCCGACGACGCGTACTGCCAGAACCGTTGCGATGTTTGTGTTGCACGCGCGCGTGTTCCCGCACACCTTCGGAAATCAATCTTTCAACGACGACGACGACGATAGTCTGCCAGCCACTGACTAAGCCCCGCACGACATGTGAAGACAGACACGAGGGTTCAAGTGCAGTCACTGTCGGTTTAGAGTGACAGCTTTCACGTAATAATAATTAAATTATTTTTTAAATATTTTAATAGAGTTTTATAAAGTTAAGCTTAGCTTTAAATATGTAATTCATACATTTTACCAAAACACATTATTTTTTTGAGAAATAAAATTTCATGATTCATTGCTTTGCTTTTTTTTTGTTCCGTTGTAAAATGCGCATAAAATATAAAAAATAAATACGCAGTCCAGCAGTGCTCACACACAACTCCCCACGAGAGGGGTTCCAGCGATCAATGAGAATGTTGGTGGTTGAATGGAGGAAAACGCATACATTCACATGCTACGCGAAACGCGGAAACGCAACCTCCTCGCGGTTGGTCTCGCGAATGAACGACCGTGACAAACGACGACTGACAGACAGAAAGACCGACCCGGCAGACACTTTTGGGCCGTTTTAGAATAAAGATGACGATGGTGTTGGAAGCTGATATAGTTAGAGTAAATTTTTAATTAGTATTTTTTGCTAGGGTTTTCGGTTCTTCAATATTTCTATTTCATAGGCAAGGTCTTTCGATAACGTATCGCAGAACTCGAATTTGATGTTAAAAGCAATAAAACAAAAAAAATCCGAGAATTTTTTTCATGGTTTGATTACCCGAAGTCCCATACTTCGGATAATCGAGTCTGAATGAAACATAAATATAAATTTAAAAAATACGTGTCCCCCTCGACAACTTGTCAATTCTTTATTGCAAACGAAATTTTTAAAACAAACATCACAATTACAATGAAAGTACATTGCAATAACTGAAAACCATTTTTTCATCCTTTTATGATTGAACATGGTAGAACCACTTGAAAAAATATTTGGCTTTTAATGAAATTCAGATTACTAAAAACTAACATTAAAAAACTAGTTCTGAAATGTTTTTTTAGCGATTCTGAGTGATGTATATCGTAATTCAAATTTGTTATGACAACTCTTGATATTTAATTTGAATTTAAATTTAATCGTTAATAAGTTAACAATACAGTGGTCCAGATCGCAACATTAAGTAGAAATTTGACATTTGGCAACATTTGGCGATTAAGGTGTTTTTGAATTTCTTTTTATGTCCATTTGACTCTGGTCAAAGTCAATAAATGAGGGTATTTTTTAAGGCTAAAATTTTCACAAAATGCTTTTAACATAATTACCGATATGCTAACATCGAAAAATAACAACTAATCAATGAATTCATGAACGTTTTTTCCTTGAGCTTATACGTCTCTTTCCGTTACAGGATTCAAAATAAGTTAGAATATTTAATAAAAAAAAAAGCGATGCAAATTAAAAAATAGTCATAAAAATGTGTTTGCCTTTTTTATTTTAAGGATAATTGTGAAGAAGGGCGAAAAAATTTTGAACCAAAATTTTTCAAAACTCCTAGGGACTATTCCAGAAAATAAGTTCAAAACTTTTATATATAATTTCCAACAAATTTCACTTTTAAATGTTAAAGATTGAATAGTTTGCAAGATTTAAAATTAATTGCCGAACCAATTTTTCAAAATTTTATTATTTGCTAGGCCGTGTAACCAAAGGCCAGAGATTAAGAAAAAAAAATCATGTATCTATGAAACTAAATGGCAAAATAATTTTCAAAGTTTCATGTAGGACATTTTCTCAGCTTTGAAAAATATTGATTCAAATGTGCTTTTCATTTAAAAAAATATTTTTTAAAAAGCGAAGAAAAAGGAAGAGAAATCGAATATGTATTCCTAAAAGAAGCTTTAACTAGAAAACGGTACCGTAAAACAGGGTGACTTTGATAGCCGGAGTGATTTTGATAGGTTTGCGATTTTCCGTAAAATGCAGAGTACACTTAAAATACGTACGAAATGGTTTAGAATCATACTGACCGAGGTAGGGAAGTGTTCAAAGTTCCTCAAAAAGAACTTTTCATAAAATTTTGAAAAGTTTAAGCAGTTAGTTAACAATAGTAAAAAAAAATGTGGATGAAAGTCATCATTTTAAACTTTTGAAAGTTTAATGATTTTCTCAATGAACATGATTTTGAATCGGAAAACGGAATGTATTTACCAATTCTTTGGACAATTTTCCACTAGAATAAGGTTAAGTAAGTTTGTAAATAATACATAATATGTGTTTTCTAAACATAATCAAAAAAATCCAAATTTATAGGCAGTTTCAGTTCAACAAATTTCATGTAAAATACGAAAACTTGTGATTCATGCTTCGAATTCAGTACACCCAAAGGAAAAATATATCTCAAAATCTGCAACATTGGATTTGCTGCAGAAAATGTCATATTTTATAACATTTTTTGCAGCAAGCCCGTAGATCATTTTTGCCCGCGTGTAAAAATTTCAGCGATCTGCAGTTCTCACCAACACATATAAAGCGGGGACGGGCCCGAGCAACACTCCAAAGAGAAGCATATGTTGGTGCTCTTTCACTCACTTTCCATCAAGCGTCCATGGCGCGGTGGTAGCGTGTCGGATCAATAACCAAGAAGTTGGTGGTTCAATCCTCGTTCTGCTAAGTGTTTTTTTGTGAAATACAACCAAAAAGTCGTCGGTAATGTCGATAATTGTCGGTAACGGGCAAAAATGTCATACTCCTATATCGCAAAAAATGCATGAGGACAGATTTCATGCAGATTCTGATATACTTTCATGCCGCCATGCATCACAATCATGCGACTGCCAGTTGGGTGTATAAAATGCAATATAAATCGATAATTTTATAAACAAAACTAGTTTTAACAAATTTCAGGCGAAATTCTGACTTTTTAACAATTTTACCTAAAATTTGTATGTTTTTTTAAAAAGCTTATAAACTTAGTTAACTAAATATAAAAATTGATTTTAAACTTCAAACGTACAAATAAAGTTTGAACATCTTAAATATGATTTTAACAAGAAAAACTATGACTATCAAAATCACCCCGAAATTTAAACTAAGACTTTTTAACGTAACTATTTTTCTAAACACTATTGAAAAAACTTTTTTTTCCAATTAGTTCAAGGACTTTGTGTGGCCTACCCCAGTACATGTTTTTAAAATAATAATCTTGAGAAAAATCTTACCTGTTGGAAAATATTTCGAAAACAAATTGAAATCCTATCAAAGTCACCCCGGTTTACGGTACATATGTTTATACACCCAAAGGAAAAATATATCTCAAAATCTGCAACATTGGATTTGCTGCAGAAAATGTCATATTTTATAACATTTTTTGCAGCAAGCCCGTAGATCATTTTTGCCCGCGTGTAAAAATTTCAGCGATCTGCAGTTCTCACCAACACATATAAAGCGGGGACGGGCCCGAGCAACACTCCAAAGAGAAGCATATGTTGGTGCTCTTTCACTCACTTTCCATCAAGCGTCCATGGCGCGGTGGTAGCGTGTCGGATCAATAACCAAGAAGTTGGTGGTTCAATCCTCGTTCTGCTAAGTGTTTTTTTTTTTGTGAAATACAACCAAAAAGTCGTCGGTAATGTCGATAATTGTCGGTAGCGGGCAAAAATGTCATACTCCTATATCGCAAAAAATGCATGAGGACAGATTTCATGCAGATTCTGATATACTTTCATGCCGCCATGCATCACAATCATGCGACTGCCAGTTGGGTGAACCTTTTAAAGAAAAACTCTAGATTTCATAAAACAAATTGTTAAGTACTTTTCGATGGCAAATTTGATTTAAAAAAAATGTTTTTTTTTTTGCGAGGTATTCGATATTTTAACAAAAACATTATTTTTTTCCATAAATGTATATTTCATTCCAGATTTTGCATCATTACAAACTATGGCTTAGGCGAGGTCTTTTTTTGGACCCCAAACATAAAACGTTTTTTAGGAATTTATCTGTTTGTGAAATAAAGTTTAATAAAAAATTCGGATGTTTTCCGTGCACCTTTATTTTCCGAAAAGTCTTAGTCATAACCTACAAATCGTTCAGAAATCTTTTCTCAAGATACAGAATTTCATAAATCTACATAACCATTTTATATGACCCCAAAATTGTATAGGGACTTATATTGAAAAGTAATGACGCAATTTCATTTTTTACAATGAGAGTGACATGAACTTAAAAAAATATTTGCAATGGCCTTAATTAAAAAAAGAAGAAGGACTTAATTTCACCGAAATTTCCAAAACCATGTGTTTTTTTAACAGTTCATATAAACATAGGTAATTCAATAGGTTATAGGACTTTTTTTTTTTTTAATCAAAACCATTGCACTTTTTTCATTTCTGAAAATATTTATGGCCACCGTTATATCTTAATCCAATGGTCGTCTGCTCAAATCTCGATGGCGAGGGCCGCAACACAATCTTCTGTCAAAGAATGCTATGATTTAGTGGTTATATTTCAAAATATTACGTAGAACGTCAAATGGGAAAAGTTCTACCATATACTCCCCTTACCCTAATGTCTTTGATACTAATACTTTCTAAGAAATTGGATGCTCTACTGGCACACATCCAGAGGTGTTCTGCTCCGAGAATTTCTTCACTCCATAATAAACACACACATCCCCAAACCGCGCCTAACCTGTATAATAGGGATAGTCACCACCATCAGAACGGGAAGAACATTCTCTCTCCCTTCCCACCCCAACCCAACCCTACCCCACTCTGTTCCATTTCGCGCATCGTTGGCCGTGAATATATCGCAAAATCATGAGTTGGTGTTGGTGCGGCGGCTGATTCGCGACGGCGGCCAAAAAGAATCACAAAGTTCTCTCCTCCTGTTTAGTAATAGAGTTTGCATCCACGCGCGCGGCTCGATTTTTTTGTCTCTCCCAAAGAAAGTGAGAATGTTTACATCGTCGTCGTCGTCGCTGCCTACTATGCGTTGACTTTGACTTGGTGCGCTAGTGCAAGTCTGTAAGGTGTACACACAGAACTTCAAAAGTGCAAGTCCACGTGAAAAAGCGTCCGCGAAGAACCGCGGAAGAATCGGTTGAAGGTTGCTCGATTATGAATTCAATGTCAGCAGAGAAGCTCTGTTGATGTAACGACGACGTGTGAGTGTGTGTGTGTTCGTGTACCTTTTTTCGGGGTTTGTGTTTTTGTTTTGCGATCGTGGTGGAAACCATGCCGCCCCAATCGTGTGTTTAGGCGGCGAGCATGTGTGAGAGCGAAGACGGCCGCCCGATGCGACTGAGTCAGAGTTCTAAGCCGCAGCCGCCCGGTCGGTGGAAGTCTTTCGGCGTCGTCGTTCGTTCATGAACTTGTGTGCTGCTGCTGCGAGGGGAGTCCTTGATGGTCTTGGTGGAGCTGCCGCCCCCTCCCCACTCTCGTGGTGGTGTTTGCAAACCTTGTCCGATGGCAGGCATGACTTGGGGAGTGATTCTCTGGAGAAGCGGAAAAATGAAGTTTTTTTTAGACATTTTCAGAACCTATGATCTACAGAACACAATTTTAAATGATTTGCGTTCTATTTGAAATATATGCTTGTGGATTTGTATTTTGGACATCTGGAAATTCATTTCATATATATTTTTATAATTTTTTTTTCTATTTGTTATAAATGAGCCATGGTGATTTTGGTAGTCGAAATGCGACAATTAAGCTAACAAGCTTGCGAAGTCACCACAAATCTGATCAAAAAGAGTTTTTTTCTGATTGATGATAAATTCTCGCTAGCTTTTTCAAAAGGTCCTATGAACAAAGCAAGTCCATGGCACACTGGTTGTTTCGAAAAAGTAGTCTAGAATTACTTTTTTTTTTTGAATCACCAAAATTTTAACCACTTGAAATACTCGTTAATAAGGCCGTTAGAAGTATTTTTCAAAGTTTATGTTGAAATAAGGGGCACAAATAATTATTTTTTTTGGAAACTTGAAATTTTTAAAAGAAATAGCAGTTAATTGCAAACTATATTAAAAAAACATTTATAATCCAGACTCGATTACCCAAAGGCCTCGGACAAATTTCAGTTCAGATAATGGAATCGCGAAAAATATATTTTTTTCGCTGCCTTATTTTTAATTGTCGAGCTTTAGTGGACCATTCCCCAGAGCCACATTCCCCAAAATGAATTATTTCCCAGAAACGTGTTTCGATGATGTTTTACATAAGAAACGTAAATTATAACGTCTGCTTTCTTTTTTTAAGACTTTAATATTTTAATATAAGTTAGAGATTTGAAGGTAAGTAATTCTCTACCAACTCACACGAAATCGGGAAAAGTTGCCCCGACCCCTCTTCGATTTGCGTGAAACTTTGTGCTAAGTTGTCCCTGATTACGAATCCGAGATCCGTTTTTTTGATATTTCGTGACGGAGGGCCGGTACGACCCCTTTCGTTTTTGAGCATGCGAAATAAGAGGTGTTTTCAATAATTTGCAGCATGAAACGGTGATGAGATAGAAATTTGGTGTCAAAGGGACTTTTATGTAAAATAAGACGCCCGATTTGATAGCGTACTCAGAATTCTGAAAAAAAACTTTTTTTCATAGACATGTCATTTTATGGCATTTAATGTGCTTTTCGAATCTACATTGACCCAGAAGGGTCATTTTTTTCATCCAGAAAAAAAAAATCATTTTAAAATTTCGTGTTTTTTCTAACTTTGCAGGGTTATTTATAGAGTGTAATAATGTTCTACAAAGTTGTAGAACAGACAATTACAAAAAATATTAATATAATTACATAAGGGGTTTGCTTATAAATAATACGAGTTATCGCGATTTTACAAAAAAAAAGTTCTGTGTCTGTCGCGGATGACGATGAACGGCCATGATCAACGACGACCAACTTTTTCAAAACTTTTTTTTTGTAAAATCGCGATAGCTCGTGATGTTTTTAAGCAAGCCCCTTAGGTATACATATCAAAAAAAAATTGTAATTGTATGCTATACAACTTTGTAGAACATTCTTACACTCTAAAAAATAACACTGCAAAGTTAGAAAAAAACACGAAAATTTAAAATAAAAAAAAATTGTTCGAAATGAAAAAAAACGACCCTTCTGGGTCAATGTAGATTCGAAAAGAACATTAAATTTTTCATAAAATGATATGTTTCAAAAATTTACAGTCAAGTAACGGAAAATGGGAGAGTTTTCAAAACTTTTTTAGTGTTTTTTTTTTTTGATGAAAAATACGTTTTTTCGGAATTCTGAGTACGCCATCAAACCGGGCGTCTAATTTTACATAAAAGTCCCTTTGACACCAAATTAATATATCATCACCGTTTCAGTTACCTAGATATTATGATTTAAAAAAGGATAAAATTTTAAAAGAATTGACGTTTTTATACAATATGCAAAACCCAGAATGATTTGAAGACACCAAAAAACAGAGTAAATCTTTATGAATTTAATTATTCCCATAAAAATATACCTTTTTAAAAATCAACAGCAGTACATGAAAGCATGAATTCTTCAGAAGTGTTGGATCATTCCAGCAAATGATTATTTTTTTTATTTTTTTCTTGATCGCAAAACATTTATGAAATTTTGAACCTTTTTTAAAATTGACCGAAAAAGTCAGAAAATTTCATGATTTGTTTTCTAGAATTTTAAGATATTTTGAGAGATTTTAAGCAGTATTGTATCTGAAATTATGCCTTTTGATTTTTGAAATAATTAACAATTTAATTTCACTTTTCTTCTTTAATTTCATTTGTATCTTTAAATAGATAAAAACCTGCTTCTCAATAATTTCCTGAACAACTCTTTACAAAAATTAATATTTTCCCATTTTTTTTAAATATATTTTTAGACATTGTGCCCAAATACGGACAAAATGGCGAAAAGTTAAACTGAAATGTCTAGATGATAGTATTTAAATTTAAATCTGTGTAAAATTTCAACATAAATTTTAAAGCGTTTTTGATCTTTATAAATCATGGATTTGTTTAATAAATGGTTTGGAATTATATAAAAACTAATTCATTTTTGTATGGATATGTTCTGATCTTTTTGAAATTCATTCCGTTTGAAACAAGCCTGGAAGAATAATGTTCATGTTTATCCATCCTTACTTGAAATAAATGTCTTGTAATTTGTCCACACAAAAATATCTACTGCAATGCCACTTAAAGGCCAAATTAAAACCTATTTAGTTATACATTTTACAATTAGGTAAATAATTTTACTAGAATTTTTCACCCTATGCAATGTTTTTTTTTAAATTTTGTATTGTTGAACAATTAGTTTTCTTAAATTATTTTTTTTATTTTACTTAAGGCCGTTGCAAACATTTTTTTAAGTCTAATCAACTGAGAACGATTTTAAATGCCTTTTTTTTCATTCTGCAAATATGATTTAGCATGTTTGGGCCTGTTTAAAAATGTTTTGAATTAAAAAAAAATAAAATTTTCGTCAGATTTTGATTTGAAAAATAAAGTGATCGTCAATACTTAGATATTTTGGAAATTAATGATGACAAAACAACTGGACAGGTGCATAATGTATTTTAAAACACTTTTTTCATTAAAATGTAGAAACCGTGGCTCGTAATAATAATTTTAATACTTTTTTGATTCTTTTTGCTGAAAATTTTGCGACGGAAAGAATGGCAGTGAAAATTGGGAGATGATATTTCTGAAGTTTGATATTTTTACAACCCTGGTTGCTAGATCACAAAATTGTTGCATCCATCGGAAAAGTCTAATTCATTTTTTTTTTTTCATTTTTCGTGTTATTTTAAAGATAGTGAGGAGTGTCAAAAAATAATCCTTTATAAATAGGCATTTTAAAAACATATTTTTGTAACTTTTGGATGCAATCCAAAATATCAAAATTTGCAAATTATCGTTTCTCAGAGAATCGCTCCCCCTTATCGCACGCCTGTATTAGTTTTCTGCTCCCTGTTCCATCCCGTTCTGTGCAGCAGCAGCAGTGAGTGAGAGTGAAACCAGTCAGAGCGGCGGCGGCAGAGTTGGGGAAGGAAAAAACGACGACAAACCACCAACACCAGGCCCCACAATTAAGAACTGTGTGTCGAGAGTGTGGCCTAAAGACCTATATTCGACGGTGGGTTCTGTTCTGTCAAGTTCGGTGTGATTATTCCCGAAATTATCGCGCGTTCAAGATTTCGATTTGTTTTCCTGCGTGCGTGATAGTGAAAGTGCAATCGGTGGAAGCGCGCTATAACTGTCAAAAGCTGCGCAAATTTCGCGTGTTTTTTTCTGGATTGCGACTTTGAAAAGTTCTTTTCGCTAAAAGCTAAGCAGGTTTCCGAATTAGAGGAAGGGGACAAACACGCACACAAACATTTACACATACGCGGAAGGGAGTTCGCGCGCGCGGTTGTGTAAGTGCGCAGTTGCGCGGCGCGTGTGTTTGTATTGTGCATTTTAGAGCCAGGCGGTGAAGAATGAAATTCGCGATTATTATTGCGAATTTGTAGAATCGCGCGCGGCGGCAGTCGGTCAGCTTTGTGTGTTGGTGTGCGTGCGTGCATGTGTGTACACGCGAAAACGGGGTTTGGATTTCGATTGGCGAATTTTGTGCGGAAAGGTTGTGCGGGATTGCGGGAGCGGACGGGGTATTGAAATAGTAGTTCCTGGTGTGGCCAAATTGGGTGATGGAGGCGCCACCCATTCTGCTAGTGTTTGTGTCCCCGGAATGAGGCCACAGCTGCTGCTGCTGCAAAATCTGACCCCGACCCCGACCTACCTACGGCGGTGCAGTTCCTTGGTGTTACACCAGGTCTGACCTTGAACTATATACTCTTTGGTGCAAGTTGTTGCATCTCCCGCACGACAATCCCGGGAAGAGAGTGCGTTTTCAGTGGTGATTCGGGAATCGTCTCCCGCCCTGTGAGTGTGAGTGTGCGTCGTACATAAATGTCTATGTATGTGGGTGGGTGACGACGACCAGGAAGTGTCCAACCCCGACACCCGAATGATGGTCCGGGTTCAGGTTGGTGAATCTGCAAGCGCCATTCAGTCCAGTGCTACCTGATGGAATCGGGCTAACGCGCGCGTCTACGTCTCGAAGAATCGTCCCTCAAGTACAAAGTTACAAAGTGTTCAAGTTCCAAACCCCCCTCGCGAAATCCCAAGAGTAGTAGGTTAAAAAAATACAAACCGGAAGAAGCTAAACCAGCCAAAATGCACGAAGAAGCGTCCTCAACTGCGGCCAGTTCCTCCACGGCACCGTCATCATCGTCGTCCTCGTCCAAGAACATCATCTACGGTTCCGCTCCCTTCCACGGCAATCTCCTAATCACCACCTCCCAACTTCCCGACCCCAACTCCTCGTCCCTGTACGAGCTGATCCACCAACCGGCCGCCCCCATGAACCACCATCACAACCTGCACCACCACAATCCCATGACCTCCAAGCTCGTCCTGTCCAACAACTCCCTCATCTCCACCACGACCGCCCCGAACCCACTCGTCGAAGACGAGTTCAACGTCGTGGCCAGTTCCGCCGACCTGCACGAACTGGCGGCCGCCGCCAATCTGGACGACTCCACCAGCGATGCGGTGGCGGCCGCGGCCGCCCTCATCGACCTGCATCCGTCGTCGTCGTCCTCGTCGGCGGCGGTGATTCCGGAGCTGGCCACGGCCACCAGCAGCTCGGGCAGTGGGTGCAGTTCGCTGGAGGAAGCGGTCGGACCGCTCGAACCTATTGAGATCAAGATTCCGGGTTCGGGGGTGGCGGCGGCTGCAGCGACCTCCGCCGACGATGGGTCCTCGTATGCGGAAGGGTCGTCCGATGGTGAGTACAGATTTTGCGAAATAGTTTAAACATTGTTGCGCTGTTGCTGAGTTTAGTTCCGAAATGTGACCTAATTTTAACAGGTGGTGATGATTGCTGTTGTTGTTGTAATTCTTCAAGGAGAGATTTGGAGCTGGTAATGTGACCTGATTTTTGATGACCGGGATTACTAATGTCAGGTAGACATAAGAGAGATTTAGGTTAAGTTTGTGTAGTGACTAAGTTTGATAAAATAAAGTTTAATACAACATATCTTATAATGTATATAAGCAATGTTTAATAACATCGAAATCTGCTAAATTATGTAGATGTTCTAAAAAATAATGATCTGAAGGTGCTGGCCTCTACCAAATCAAGTGTTGAATGACCTAGATTTATTTATCAGCAAAAGAGAGAAAAAAAATCCTACAAAATGAACACGAAACAGTTAAAGTTCAAATGATTCGGTTTGTTTCAACATCATATAATTTCAAAAGAAATTAAATCATTTTTAACTAGCAGGGTATCCATACATAAAGTATTCTTATGCGAACGTCGAAAAAAAATATATGGACAATATTTACATTTCGAACCAAAAAAAAATCTCAAAAATTTCTGGTACTCAATTGTCTTACTCAATGAAAATATTCTGTGTTCAAACTGTTGATTAGTTTCATATTTATTCAACGATGGTGGCATGATGGGATATATCAAAATGTCATTCTTGAACTATTAGCTTATACCGGTATATGTGAAACGCGGATATTTTTTCTGATATTCGGGAGAATTTCAGAACAGGGTGCCAACTCCAGTCGGGATATCGGGAAGTCGGGAATTGGTCAATATTTTTTTTTAATTAGTGTTTTTTTTTGTCAAAAAGTCCGGAGTCCCGAGCAAACTTGCTTTAAAAATAATTTGTAACTCTGAAAATGCTATTTTGGACATAAAATTCCTGAAAAATGTTTGATGAAGGAATTCAAGCATTATTTGAAAAAAATAATAATAATATTTAATAATTTTCCTTATTTTTAATAAATACGTTTGGAAATCAAAATCCCTTTCAATTATTATCATTTTTTAAGTTTTACTGGACAAAAAGTGTCAACTTTTAAGCTAAAGGGTATTGCGAACGTTTTGTTTTTTGCAAAGTTTTCATGAGTTCAATGGAAAAATCCTTTGTAAAATGCTTTATACACTCGTAGAGTTGATACGCAAACATTAGTTTAAAAAAAATGAAAGATTAGACAAAAACTAATTTTTTAGTGAATAAATAACTTTTTGCATCGAAAATTCTTTAAAATTCAACATATTTTTGAATTAACTAAAACATGCTTAAAATTATTCTAAACGCAGGGGAGTGCAGTTTGAATTTATTTCAGTTAATTTAACTTAAATTTCAATTAAAATTTTGATCTTTCTTTAAAAAATTTTTTATTTTTTAGAAACTTTAAAAAATTAACCCGATTTATGATTAAAAAATGTGTGTTTTTTTAAGTATTAAAAATTTACAAAAAAAAAATGCTTCCAAAATTATTTTTGGATGATAATAAAATTTTGAATCAAGAACTAGTTGAATATTTGATAAAACTGTACCGTTATCGAGTTTAAGCCATCTTTAGTTTGATATTTCAGCAAAATAGTCTTTTTTATTTATTATAATATAGTGTCCATTCTCGTCCATTTCTGAAAATAAATATTTAAAAACTGAAAAAAAAACAATTTTTATTGATAGACATTGTTGATCCAACCTTTGGTTGCAATTAATAAAAATTAAGAAAGAATAGTTTTTGTAAGTGCTTCCCATACGTGCGTAAATTTTCAACGATAATCCAATTTCTAATGTTGAATCGTGTGAATTTTTTTCAACCCATAAACAAATTTTTTTTTTATGTCACAACCTGATTTTTAAAAAGTCCTATTTCAAATTATTTAGCACTTTTGAAATGCAAGTCGTGTTTTTTTTTAATTTGAATTTTTTTGTTTTACAGGGTGTAGAAAACTTTAGAAGAGCTTCAAATATTTTGTGGCCTCTAATTTCAATAAAAATGCATAATAAATCATTTACTCTTTTTCCGAAACAGTTATCAATCGATTGTACAAACTTTTTAAATGAAAATTTCAATATTTTTTTTGCTCCTTGATTTTTGAGGCAATTTTGAACAAGACAACAGGGAGACAACAAATAAAATTTGAAGTGGCCTATTTCAAGTTCAACGATTATGACTAGCTTAAAGTTATTGTTCTCGTTCATGTTGTCACATTGCTTATTTATTTGAAAAATGATCCCAACTTGAGTTGGGCAACATTTTTTTTTATTTTCATTGAAAAAACTAAACTTCCAAATGATACCAAACTTTTTTCGCTTAAAGTGTCTAAAAAATTTTAGTTGAAAATATGGTAAGGCTTGTTCAAACTTTATTTGAAGTTTCTGTCCCTCGGGTCTGGTCAAGGTCGAGGTTTACAAGCCTTATTTTTTCCCAAATTTTTACTTTTTTTCACTGATCTGTGGCTCAAAAATTCAAAATTTGTAAAAGAGTTGGAAAGTTTTTAATGGATTGAAAAAGAATAACTAAACGAATTAATTTTAATGGATTTTACAAGCTTTTTTTTTAAGGAAATTCAGCCCCGCATTTTTGACGGAACTTTGGGGCAAAATCTAGAAATTTTTTTTGCGATGGTCTAAAATTTTTTAAATTGTAAAAAATACAATATCAATTGAAGATATTTTCTATTATTCGTTATAAATATATTTGTAGGGTTTGCCTTTTTTAAACAAATGGAATGAACTGAAATATAGCATACATTGTTTTAAACTGGGTTTTCTATTGAATAAAACAATAAGACATTAAAATACTGATATTTTGATTGATCAAAATTAGTTTTTAAATTGAATTCACTCCAGACTCGTTATCCGATAGCCTCGGAAAAATTTTACTTCGGATAATCAAATCTCGGAATAATCGAACCACGAAAACATTTTTTTTTGGTTGTCTTGTTTTTGATTGTTAAGCTTGAATATGTCCGCAAACATACTCAAAAGTGATATAAATCCAAGATGGCGGCCAAAATGGCGTGGCTCAAATACTGAAAAATGTATTTCAAATCAACAGCTCAATATCGACTAAAATGGCGTCCCGGGCAAACGGTAATAACAAAATTCATTCCATTTCAATAACAAATATTGTTAAAATAACAGAAAACATCATGGGAACAACATTTTTTTATGAAAGAATACCAACAACTGTTATTGGGATGATCTGATTAGTTGTTATAATAACAATAAAAATTACAAAGATTTTTTCGAAGAATATTTAAAATTGTTATTAGTCTGTTATTACAATAACAATCCAATAACAGAAAAATCAAAACGATGAATAACAAATTTTGTTATCAATAACATAATAAGGTTTTGGCCTAGTATTTTCAAATATCAAAATAGGTTATTCCAAGTTATTTCCGTCTGCTAGGGGTATTTTTTTTCTTCTTAACTTCTGCTCGGGGTAGCAGAGTCCGGTTCGGTTTTACGGTCAAAATTAGAAAAATAAAAAGCGATTTATTTTTTGTTCATGTTCGATTATCTGAAACGGATAGTCGAAACTTTGGATAATCGAGGCTTTGGATAATCGGGTGAAGACTGTATAAGAATCTACAAATTCAATTTTTACGATTATTACAAAATTTATTACAAAATTCTGTTTGAGCATATTTTTGCTTGAATTTGTAGATATTTAAAAATACTTTGAAAAAATAACAAATTTAGTCATGATTTATGTTTGTTTTTTCTAAGCAATATACATTTTAATGTTCCTAAGCTTTTTTACATCTCCTTTTTTAACAAAGTGAACTTGAAGAAAAGTTTTTATTTATGTTTTTTTTAAATAATAACAAAAATTTGTTCAAAGAATAACTTAAAATATTATTATTCAGTTACTGCAATAACAATCTAATAACAAAAAATCATAGCGACGAATAACATAACTTGTTATGAATAACATAAAATGTTATACATCAGGTATTGAAAGATATCATAAAATGTTATTACAAATTTATTTTCGTCTGCTCGGGTGTTCTGTAATTTTCTTATTTTGTTTTTTTTTTTTCATTTTTTTATATTATTAATGGAATATTGATATTTCATTTGCAGTTTTGAATTTGCAATCATTATTTGGGTAAGAAATGCCTTTTATTTCAGGTTCTAGAAAAGTCAAAAAATGTCAAAAATTCAAAAATGGGATTTGAGTGGTCACCTTGAATGCTACTACATATATTATAAGGTGAATCATTAGCTGTTTAATGTTTTGCTATTTTTCGTAGACGGGCAATGTAGGCAATAGCTTTGTGAAATCAATCAAATTTGATGGTACAAAAAAATGTAATGTTACTCAAATGTTGTTTTTGTTCTTTATTCAAATCAAATAGCTTGACAAATTTGCTTGATGTAGATCATAGTTTGAATTATTTACAAATTACAAAGATTGAAACCACTTGGGTGGCAATTTCCCTCGGTTCATACCGTGGCATGTTATTCCATCAGCACTCTAAAAATACCCCCAATCAATATTATTACACGATAGCAACATTCCAAAGGAGCCGCCGTTGGAAAAAAAGCCCGGTTGAACCAAGCTCCAACCCAAAAAAAAACCCTTTTCCAATCGATATGCCGTCCAATCCGCCCAGCAAATCACTCTCAAATTGAAGAAAAGAAAAAAAAGTGAAGGGAGAAAAAATGGTCAAGTGACACACAATTGCGTCCAAATTTCCAATGCCCTAAGGGGAAGGGAGAAAGGACGGCCTCCAAATCAATACTTCCGTACTGCTGTAAAAAAAACAACAACAACGCCTAAAAAAAAGAAGAGGAATCATGTAAGCGTGTGTTGGTGTAAGAGTGTCCCATTGACACTGCCCCCGAAACCCTAACCTCGATTCGGCCAGGAGCACGCGCCACAGGACCAGCTGAACTTGACACGAAATGGTCTATGCGAAGCTTGACCCTCTTTTCCAGCCCGACACGACAGTGTTGTTTGTGTTTGATTTTGGGAGAGAGTAGTTGTGAGAAACCTCTAACGGAGTGACACTAACACAATTGAGTTGGGAAATTACACTGGAAATTTGTGAAAATCCTAAGAATTTTCAGCAAAATATTTACCTTTTGTAAACAAAATTTGACAAAGTTGCATGCAATTTGAGAAACTTGCATGCAATATTGAATACGATTCAATTGATTTGTTGTAATTTTACAAGCTTTAAAAACGATAATTTCCTCCCAAAAACAGTGTAATTCTTGGCTTGTGTGCGTTCCAGAAGAAAAACTCACACACTTTTTCCACGTGTGCTTTTCCCTCGTTTCAATGTATCCGTGTCGCATACTTCACACAAAATTCCCAAAGGGGAGGATTTGAAAAAAGTCACATTGTGGGGCTTCCACCGCATTCCTGCCGTTTGTTACTAACCGTGGTGTTGCTTCACGAAAGTAGGTCAACCTCCACCTCCCCCCTTTTCCACCCTCCAACCCACGTGGCACCCTGACCTATCCTGAAGAGTTTGGTTGGTAGAATTGCGTTGGCGTTACTCGGAGAGCTGTGTGTTTACCGATTTCAGAGGCTCATTCCACGATGGAAATGTGGGTTTTTCCCCGGAAAAGTCACTGTGGTAGTATGCAAATGTGGTTACTGGAGAGATTTGTGACTGTATTTAGATGATTTAGTTATTCGAAGAAATCCAACTTATTGATTAACTTCGTTTGTCTACTTTAAATTTAAAAAAAAACTGGCAACCCTGTCAAATGTTTTGAACACTCAAGTGAAAATGTAATCAGGCAACACTGTAGTGCGATATAAAGACTTGAGTAATTTTGGTAAAGATCGAATTCAGAAAATATTTGTAACAATTTTGAAAGACTGGCAATCCTGCCAAATATTTTGAGAACTTATGTAAAAAATAGTTTTTCTGCAAAATTTAAGAAATTTCGTTCGAAAAAAATGACAAATTTGCCGCCATCTGGTTCCATTCACCAACTCAAAAATTCTCGTAAAATATCGTTCCAACCAAAACACCCCATGAACTTGTCCCCCTTTCGAATCGCTGCTGCAGAACAGACCCCCTCTTGACCTTAACCAACATGTTCCGCAAAGGACGAGGACGGTCGTCGTCGGGGGGGACACATTATTGTAACCGACCTGGTAACCTGGAAATGCGCATGCTCGTCGGCCAACATACCAATACATTGCAGCAGCAGGGTTATTACATTGAGGGAATCGTACGACAATGTAAAACTCGTCCTAACATGCCAGGTTGAGGTATACACGTGGCCTGGTTTCGACGAGCCGTCGCCGGCTGGGACGGCTCAGAGTCCTGCGGAGACTCTGGAATGGAAGTACGAGTACGTACGATGGGGTTGATTTGGAAGTATTTGTGATAAATGGTGTCGCTGTGTTGGTTGGAAGCCTTTTTTGTATGGTTCATGTACAGAAGAGGTCCTTTTTTGCTGGAGGGGGTTGTAAATGGAGTGGAACTAATGTGTGAATGGTATCTACTTAAGAGATATTCCGCATTTTGAGAAAAAAAACTCGTAGTTTCTTTTTTTTAAGAGTTCAAACAAAAGAAAAACGTAAATTTGACATTTTTAGCCAGTTTTTTGTCACTGTAAAAGCTAGCTAAAAAGTCAGTTGATTTTTTGCTATCTTCAAGCTGAAAAAATGCTGTCATTCTTGAAAGCCATTAATTTCTACATTTTTTCGGCAATTGCAAAAGTCTAAAAAGTAAAGAAATGTCCAAAAAGTTTGCAAAGTCTCCAAAATCCAAAAAGTCTAAAAAGTTTAAAAAGTCTAAATTCTCTAAAAACTCTAAGAACTCTAAAAAACTCTAAAAAGTATTAAAAGTCTAAAAAGTCTAAAAATTCTGAAGAGTTTAAAAAATCAAAAAAATCTAAAGAGTCTGAGCAGTCTCAAAAATCTGAAAATTCTGAAGAGTTTAAAAAGTCAAAAATATCTAAAGAGTCTAAGAATTCTAAAAAGTCTAAAAAGTCAAAAAAGTCTAAAAAGTCAAAAAAGTCTAAAAAGTCTAAAAAGTCTAAAAAGTCTAAAAAGTCTAAAAAGTCTAAAAAGTCTAAAAAGTCTAAAAAGTCTAAATTCTCTAAAAACTCTAAGAACTCTAAAAAACTCTAAAAAGTATTAAAAGTAAAGAAATGTCCAAAAAGTTTGCAAAGTCTCCAAAATCCAAAAAGTCTAAAAAGTTTAAAAAGTCTAAATTCTCTAAAAACTCTAAGAACTCTAAAAAACTCTAAAAAGTATTAAAAGTCTAAAAAGTCTAAAAATTCTGAAGAGTTTAAAAAATCAAAAAAATCTAAAGAGTCTGAGCAGTCTAAAAAGTCTAAAAAGTCTAAAAAGTCTAAAAAGTCTAAAAAGTCTAAAAAGTCTAAAAAGTCTAAAAAGTCTAAAAAGTCTAAAAAGTCTAAAAAGTCTAAAAAGTCTAAAAAGTCTAAAAAGTCTAAAAAGTCAAAAAAGTCTAAAAAGTGTAAAAAGTCAAAAAAATCTAAAAAGTCTAAAAAGTATAAAAAGTCTAAAAAGTCTAAAAAGTCTAAAAAGTCTAAAAAGTCTAAAAAGTCTAAAAAGTCTAAAAAGTCTAAAAAGTCTAAAAAGTCTAAAAAGTCTAAAAAGTCTAAAAAGTCTAAAAAGTCTAAAAAGTCTAAAAAGTCTAAAAAGTCTAAAAAGTCTAAAAAGTCTAAAAAGTCTAAAAAGTCTAAAAAGTCTAAAAAGTCTAAAAAGTCTAAAAAGTCTAAAAAGTCTAAAAAGTCTAAAAAGTCTTAAAAGTCTAAAAAGTCTAAAAAGCCTAAAAAGTCTAAAAAGTCTAAAAAAGTCTAAAAAGTCTAAAAAGTCCAAAAAGTCCAAAAAGTCTAAAAAGTCTAAAAATTTTAAAAAATCTGAAAAGTATAAAAAGTTCAAAAAGTCTAAAAACTCTAAAAATTCAAAAAGCTCTAAAAAGTCAAAAAAATTGAAAAGTCTAAAAAGTCTCAAATGTCTAAAAAGTCTAAAAAGTCTCAAATGTCTAAAAAGTCTAAAAAGTCTAAAAAGTCTAAAAAGTCTAAAAAGTCTAAAAAGTCTAAAAAGTCTAAAAAGTCTAAAAAGTCTAAAAAGTATAAAAAGTCTAAAAAGCCTAAAAAGTCTAAAAAGTCTAAAAAAGTCTAAAAAGTCTAAAAAGTCCAAAAAGTCCAAAAAGTCTAAAAAGTCTAAAAATTTTAAAAAATCTGAAAAGTATAAAAAGTTCAAAAAGTCTAAAAACTCTAAAAATTCAAAAAGCTCTAAAAAGTCAAAAAAATTGAAAAGTCTAAAAAGTCTCAAATGTCTAAAAAGTCTAAAAAGTCTCAAATGTCTAAAAAGTCTAAAAAGTCTAAAAAGTCTAAAAAGTCTAAAAAGTCTAAAAAGTCTAAAAAGTCTAAAAAGTCTAAAAAGTCTAAAAAGTCTAAAAAGTCTAAAAAGTCTAAAAAGTCTAAAAAGTCTAAAAAGTCTAAAAAGCCTAAAAAGTCTAAAAAGTCTAAAAAAGTCTAAAAAGTCTAAAAAGTCCAAAAAGTCCAAAAAGTCTAAAAAGTCTAAAAATTTTAAAAAATCTGAAAAGTATAAAAAGTTCAAAAAGTCTAAAAACTCTAAAAATTCAAAAAGCTCTAAAAAGTCAAAAAAATTGAAAAGTCTAAAAAGTCTCAAATGTCTAAAAAGTCTAAAAAGTCTCAAATGTCTAAAAAGTCTAAAAAGTCTAAAAAGTCTAAAAAGTCTAAAAAGTCTAAAAAGTCTAAAAAGTCTAAAAAGTCTAAAAAGTCTAAAAAGTCTAAAAAGTATAAAAAGTCTAAAAAGCCTAAAAAGTCTAAAAAGTCTAAAAAAGTCTAAAAAGTCTAAAAAGTCCAAAAAGTCTAAAAAGTCTAAAAAGTCTTAATAGCATAGCATAGCATAGCATTGGTGTCTACCCGTAGCTGCTACTGCGTTATTGACCGGGACCCCCAGAAATTGCTCCGTGGACCACAGATGAAAAGTAGGAACCAATCATCACCCCTTCACAATTTAAAAAAGTCTAAAAAGTCTAAGAAGTCTTAATAGTCTAAAAAGTCTAAAAAAATTACAAAATCTGAAAAGTCTAAAAAGTCGAAAAAGAGTGAAAAAGACAAAATTCCAAAAAGTCTTAATAGCATAAAAAAACCAAAAAAAGATAAAAAAAAGTCATAAACAAAATATCTAAAATTTCAAAACAGTCAAAAAAAGTAACAAAAAAAATCAAAATCAAAAAGTTAAAGAAGTTAACAATGTCACAAAATTAAAAAAAATCGAATAGACAAAAAGGTAAAGAGGCAACAAAAAGATCAAAAAGTAAAAAAACTTCAAAAAAACTTACAAAAGCCTATGTAATGCAAAAATATAAATGTTAAAAAAATCAAAAAAGTCAAAAAGAAAAAAAAGCAATGAAAGCCTTAAACGTCAAAAAGTCAAAAATGTTAAAAAAAGACTGGTTTTCTGCCATTTTTTATGTTTTGATTTTTTTGGACATTCTAGAAATTTTGTGACATTTTTACTGTTTTTGTAATAATTTTTCTTATTTGCATTTTTTTTCCTTTTTCTGCTTTTTTTTTTTGTGAAAAAAAGTCTAAAAACTTCTAGAAAAATAAAATCAAACCCAAAAAACAAAAAATTAAAATGTCAAAAACAGTAGAAAAACTCTAAAAAATCCAAATAACAAATATGATAAAAATGAAAAAAAAAACGTCTGAAATTGTAAATAAAGGCTAAAGGCAAAATAGCAAAAAAAAAAAAAGGTAAAAAGGCCAATAAACAGAAAATGTTGAAAAACCTATAAAAAATCAAAAAAGCAGAATAAAATTAAAAAAGTAAAAGAATGTCATAAAAGTTAAAAAAAAGTTGAAAAACTCAAAAAAGTCAAAACGTCAAATGACAAAATAATCAAAATTGTCAAAATTGTAAAAATTGTGAAAATTGTAAAAATTGTAAAAATTGTAAAAATTGTAAAAATTGTAATAATTGTAAAAATTGTAAAAATTGTAAAAATTGTAAAAATTGTAAAAATTGTAAAAATTGTAAAAAATGTCAAAATTGTCAAAATTGACAAAATTGACAAAATTGACAAAATTGACAAAATTGACAAAATGGACAAAATTCACCTATGCTTATGCTTATGCTTATGCTAAAATTGACAAAATGGACAAAATTGTCAAAATTGTCAAAATTTACAAAATTGAAAAAAGGGACAAAATGGACAAAATTATCAAAATTGACAAAATTGACAAAATTGACAAAATTGACAAAATTGACAAAATTGACAAAATTGACAAAATTGACAAAATTGACAAAATTGACAAAATTGACAAAATTGACAAAATTGACAAAATTGACAAAATTGACAAAATTGACAAAATTGACAAAATTGACAAAATTGACAAAATTGACAAAATGGACAAAATGGACAAAATTGTCAAAATTGTCAAAATTTACAAATTTGAAAAAAGGGACAAAATTGACAAAATCGACAAAATTGACAAAATTGACAAAATTGACAAAATTGACAAAATTGACAAAATTGACAAAATTGACAAAATTGACAAAATTGACAAAATTGACAAAATTGACAAAATTGACAAAATTGACAAAATTGACAAAATTGACAAAATTGACAAAATTGACAAAATTGACAAAATTGACAAAATTGACAAAATTGACAAAATTGACAAAATTGACAAAATTGACAAAATTGACAAAATTGACAAAATTGACAAAATTGACAAAATTGACAAAATTGACAAAATTGACAAAATTGACAAAATTGATAAAATTGACAAAATTGATAAAATTGACAAAATTGACAAAATTGACCTAAATGACCAAAATGACCAACATGACCAAAATGACCAAATTGACCAAAATGACCTTAATGACCTAAATGAATAAAAAAAAAAAACGGAATCGACGTAACACCTTATAATGTGGCCCTCTTAAACCTTGCGGTTTCGTCAACGGATCCACAGGTGTGTATCGTTCTTTTTGCGACAAGACTCCGCCTCCCGGGTCTCCTAAGTGTGAAGGTATGGGCACGGGGAGAGGGCACCGAATACCTATATTTACACTTAGAATTTTTTGCGTCCGCCCCGGGATTCGAACCGGCGACCTCTGGATTGTGAGTCCAGTGCGCGGTCCGATTGATCCACACAGGCAGACATAAATGAATAAAATGACTAAAATGACTAAAATGACTAAAATGACCCAAATGACTTAAATGACCTAAATGACCAAAATGATCAAATTGACCAAAATGACCAAAATGAACAAAATGACAAAAATGACCAAAATGAACAAAATGACCAAAATGACCAAAATGACCAAAATGACCAAAATTACCAAAATTACCAAAATTACCAAAACGCCAAAATGCCAAAATGCCAAAATGACCAAAAATGACCAAAAATGACCAAAATGACCAAAATGACCAAAATGACCAAAATGACCAAAATGACCAAAATGACCAAAATGACCAAAATGACCTAAATGACCAAAATGACCTAAATGACCAAAATGACCAAAATGATCAAAATGAACAAAATGAACAAAATGAATAAAATGACCAAAATGACCAAAATGACCAAAATGACCAAAATGACCAAAATGACCAAAATGACCAAAATGACCTAAATGACCAAAATGACCAAAATGACCAAAATGACCAACATGACCAAAATTACCAAAATGACCAAAATGACCAAAATGACCTAAATGACCAAAATTACCAAAATGACCAAAATTACCAAAATGAAAAAAATAATAAGGTCCAGAAATCCTAAATCACAGCAATTTTCCCCAGTAATTACAACTCCTTTCCCCCAGATCCATTTCAAAACCCCATTCCAAACATCCCGCCCGACGACGCCAACGTCGACCAAGTCCCAGTTGTGTGTGTCCCCTGGTGCATGTGATTGCCATTTTCCGCAAATTTATTTCATTTTGCTGTGCAACTTCCTGCTCCGTTAAAGCTCCGCCCCTAGGACACACAACTTTTGTGCAGCAGCGCCACCGGAACTGGCGGTGGCAGGTTGACCTAGGACCAGTTGCAAGCGTTGGAGCTTTTCGGCTTTTTGGCACGGACTTGACCCAGTTGGAAGGGGCTGACTCCGGTCTGGTATGTGTGCTGTGCGGGGTCTGCCCGGTGTTTTGGCCCTGTTTCCGTAGAAGGGGGAAGTTTCCGGAGCAAGCTGATTGGAGCATGCTGTGCAGGTTGCGTGAATGTAGGGGGATCTGGTTTATGTGCGGCAGCTTCTCTTTTGAATTACCTTGCAGGATAAATTGAAACATTATTTTTTGGAAGTGTAATTTAACAAGGTTGAACACAATTTAACTTTTCTCAAAATAAGAGATTACTCACTCACCAACCAAAACAACAAATCGTAAGTGCTTCCGTAAACAAAACTCGACGGCTATGAATGACACCCCACCATCAAAACAAGTGCCGCAGCATGTCTAACAAACGGTACAAACTCTATGAATCAACGCCAACACCATCATCAACAAATCTCTTCGCTCGAAGAACATAGAACATAAACAAAACATAAAAAAGCTAGAACCGGTCAAGCCGAGCAAACCGAGAAGAAAAAGAGTTGAAACTAAGAATGACTCTTGCTTCCTGATTGGCGTCTTCTCCCCGTCTTCAGGAAGAACGAGGAATTCCCTGCTTTGAGGAATCAACGCAAAGGTTTAACACAGTTTCATGCTCGGGAACCGGTTTGGCACTCGGTATTCAAATTTTGTTTTGCTCCCAGGTTCTGCGCCTAGCCTGTTCTAGTGGTCTTCTTCTTTTTTCTCCTTTCGTATGGTCTAGAATAGTCCGGATCATGAGATTTACGTTAATTTTACAATGTCTGAACATCGCGTTCCGTTTTGAGGTGGTGAAGGAAGCTGTGTAGCAAAACAGAGAGATCCGAAAAAGGGGGATTTGAAACTAGTCATAGTTTTTAATTGAAGCGAGTTGGAAGCGGTTTTTGGATTCCTTAAAGGAAGCAACGCTGAATTGTATCCTTTAGAAGTGCTTTAGATGGTCAAGCGTTGAACAAGTTTCAATTTGGGAAGAATCTTAAAAGTTATTCTGTTATTGGTCAAGTGAATCGAAGTGAAAACTTTGAACCATATATCTCAAAGTAATTCAAAGAATCAATACAAAACTTTTTCCAATAAAAGCAAAAAACTTACTTCGAATCCCTTCAAAGTCAGACAGACGAATCGGTGAGAGGAATCAATTAGCACCATTCGGTCCATCAGCAAAAAACACCACAATTGCACCAATTAAACCACGTGGAATATCCGTTCACGCCTGGGCACCAAACTGGGTCAGCCGATTCCGAACCTTGCTGGAGGAATCATTCTCGTACAGTGCTGGAAGAATTAGTTGGGACAGTAAACTATTCGAAGATTTGAAGATTTCTGAGATAACAATATCGTAAAAACATTTACAAAGATATCCCAACAACTTCAAACAGCACTGTATTTTCCCTTCAAAATTCCCTTCCAAAACAGAACATGCTCCACTCCATCGTCCTCAACCGTAACCGCACACAAAAAAACAACCTGAAAAGTCATAAAACACAAAAATTGAATTGTTCCAAACCGCGTCCATGGTGGTGCAAAAATTACAAATTCTGCCCCGACAAAACTTTCTCCAATTTCGTCGTGGTACCACGAGTCCGGGTAGACTCTTCTGGGAAATGTGGATTTCTGCCGTGGCCAGGAGGTAGGTATGCCTCGGCGCACAGAACATTGGGAGAAACTTTTTGATTTATTACGGTGTAGGTATGGGTTTCCGCGGAGACTCGGCGTCATGCAACGCTGGAGCTGATCCGCAGCACTGAAGGGGGAGCAGGCAGGCACCCGAGCAGACGGAAATAACTTGGGAATAACATTTTTTGATATTTGAAAATACTAGGCCAATAACATTTTACGTTATTTATAACAAGATTTGTTATTCGTCGTTATGATTTTTTTGTTATTGGAATGTTATTGTAATAACAGACTAATAACATTTTTAGTTTTTCTTCGAACAAATCTTTGTTATTAATTTTTGTTATTTTAACAACTAATCCGATCATCTGAATAACAGTTGGAGTTATTCTTCCATAACAAAAAATGTTATTCCAAAGTTGTTTTGGCTTTCAAACAATACCAGACCAATAACAAATTTTGTTATGATAACATAAACCGTTATTAAACCATTATGCAGAAATGGATTTTTCAGGAAGATTTCATAACACTTTTTGTTATTTTAACACAATTTGTTATTGAAATGGCATGAATTTTGTTATTACCGTCTGCCCGGGCAGAGAACACCAACGGAGCAGATCGAGGGACTTGGTGTGGTTTGTGAAGGGTTATGAAGATCTAGTATGAGTTTTAATGGTTGAATATTGGCTGCTTAATATTTGTAGATACATTTGTTAATTGTAATTAAAAACATTAATTATGACGATTTTTAATGATTCCCCGAAGACCGCATGAAATGTTATGTTGGGTTTCCTCAGTAAAAATAAAGTTGTAATAATTGATGCAGAGAATTCCAGAATATGCAATAAAGGAACTTAAATATAATATTGGTCCTAAGTTTGAAAACAGTGAAAAATTGGTGTCCCTGATTAAACTTTAGTTTTTATAAGAAATGGTATCCGAGAAGTTGAACTCAGTATTGAGCACTGGTATCAATCCGTGAGTTTGAATTTCTCGTTTACTTTTTCAAAAGGTTCAATCAATGATTAAAATCCTTATGGTATCAACATTGATTCTGTAATCCTTAAACATTTATCAGTAGTGAGTTAGTATTATAAGAATACAGCTCGAAACATACAAAATATTTATTTTTAACAACAGACTTGGCCCAAGATCAAAGCGATTAAAGGTAAACCAAATGTTTTCCCGATTTTCAAGATTCAGTATGGATTGACGATTGAAATTATAATATCTATGATTTGGTGCAGTGTTGCTAAACCGGTGAGGAATGCCCCCCCTAGAGCAATTTGACTATTTTTGGGGAGGAGTGAGGATGCAATAGATATCCAATGCCTTTGATTGAGCTAGCGATAAATAAATAAATTAATATCTGCAACTTTTTTGATACTATCAAATTTGGAAACACAGTACTCAAAATGCTTTTTTTCAGATATGGTCCTATTTCCAACAATAGCTTATTTTATTTATTCATATTCTGTTTTCTTCAAATATTTAAAGAGAGATGAATTTTAAACAAAAAAATCAAATCAAAATCAAACCATCCACATTGACGACCCCCGGGTCTTTTGTGGTCTCTATTGCAAGTTTCTGCTCGAACCTAGGAGTCCGAAGGCTTGAATGGGGAGAACACCCCAACCTCTTTTTACTCCAAGGAACCTTCCACCCCAGTGTTTGAACTGACGACCTTTGGATTGTGAGTCCAACCGCCGCCAGCGATTCCACCGGAGTAGGCTTGGTTTGGTGTGTTGTTTGTACTTATGGCATGGAGACGACTCCTACACCTGGAATGACTTAACGACCTAACAACCAAGGCCGGAACCGACGTTTTACTTCCTCATCCGATGGAAGGTTGGAGCAGATAGGAATCGAACCCAGAATCATCCGCTTACAAAGCGGACAGCGTAACCATTCGGCCACGCACTGCCACGAGGGAATTTTAAACAATTATCTTTAAATTAAAAGGATTATTGTTGTAATTTACCAAAAACTAACAGTTCTCACTTGGGTAATTCTCTACCAACTCACACGAAATCGGGAAAAGTTGCCCCGACCCCTTTTCGATTTGCGTGAAACTTTGTCCTTAGGGGTAACTTTTGTCCCTGATCACGAATCCGGGGTCCGTTTTTTGATATCTCGTGACGGAGGGGCGGTACGACCCCTTCCATTTTTGAACTTGCGAAAAAAGAGGTGTTTTTTAATAATTTGCAGCCTGAAACGGTGATGAGATAGAAATTTGGTGTCAAAGGAACTTTTATGTAAAATTAGACGCCCGATTTGACGGCGTACTCAGAATTCCGAAAAAAAGAATTTTTCATCGAAAAAAACACTGAAAAAGTTTTAAAAATTCTCTCATTTTCCGTTCCGGCTGTAAAAAATTTTGGAACATGTCATTTTATGGGAAATTTAATGTTATTTTCGAATCTATATTGACCCAAAAGGGACCCAAAACTTTTTTTCGTAAAATCGCGATAACTCGTGACGTTTATAAGCAAACACCTTATGTCTATATATCAAATTTTTTTTAATTGTCTGCTCTACAACTTTGTAGAACATTGTTACACTCTAAAAAATAACCCTGCAAAGTTAGAAAAAAACACGAAATTTTAAAATGAAAAATTTTGTTCTAAATGAAAAAATGCCCCTTCTGGGTCAATGTAGATCCAAAAATTACATTAAATTTCCCATAAAATGACATGTTCCAAAAAATTTTGCAGTCGAGTAACGGAAAATGGGAGAATTTTTAAAACTTTTTTAGTGTTTTTTTTTTTTTTGATGAAAAATTCGTTTTTTTCTGAATTCTGAGTACGCCGTCAAATCGGGCGTCTAATTTTACATAAAAGTCCCTTTGACACCAAATTTCTATCTCATCACCGTTTCAGGCTGCAAATTATTGAAAAACACCTCTTTTTTCGCATGTTCAAAAATGGAAGGGGTCGTACCGCCCCTCCGTCACGAGATATCAAAAAACGTACCTCGGATTCGTGATCAGGGACAAAAGTTACCTCTTAGGACAAAGTTTCACGCAAATCGAAGAGGGGTCGGGGCAACTGCTGTGTGAGTTGGCGGAGAATTACCCACCTTCGAAAGAAAGTTAAAAAATCTGGATTTTTTATGTTTTTGTAAGTTACGTTATTCTTTAGGTATTTTTTTTAAAATATTTTCTATATTATTTGATGTCATTTTAACAGTGAACCAAAACTAAAAAGGTCCTCGGATTTTTTAAAGTACTAGTGTTTGTGATTAAATTATAATTAGGAGAATGCCAAGGTCTTTCAAACCTGAACAGTTAGATTTTAGATTTATTTATTTTTTCAATTAGATCAGTTAGAAGTCAGGATTACCTAAAGAACAATTTTGTTGAATATTCTAATAATTTCATAAAACCATGAGTATACATGGTGGCCACCCAAGTCTGGAAATCGGGAAAATCGGGAAGAAGTCGAAAATTAAAGTTTTGTTTAAATTCATTACATTGCTATTTTTTGAAAAACAATTTGAAATAAATTTTGCAATATTTTTTTTGTATTTAATATTTTAAAATGTAAATTAATTAAGCAATTGCAAACCTTGTTTTTTTTTTTTGCTGGATCACCTTACATTTTTTGACAGTATTTTGAAATGAAGGTAAAGCATAATTTATTTATCAGATACACTTTACTATGGATTTCAAGTAAATCTTAAAGAATTTAATTGAAAATGTAACATAATTGAAACACTTTTTAGGCAATTTTTAATAAATTTTCCTTTATTAAACTTTTGCCACTTAAAAAATCGCTATAAACTGAGAGGATAAAACAAAACATTTTCATAAATACGATTTTCTCTTCAAAAAAATAAAATCATTTGTTTTACATTAAAATACAGTTCACTCGATATTTTAATGTTGATTTTTCATGTTTAAAATTAAAAATATTCTTACCTTAAGTTGAGTAATTCAACTGTGTCAACCAAATAAAAAATTTGATAGAAACATATTTTTAACATATTTTCTTGAATATTTGAAAAAAAATAAGAATGATAATAATTGCAACATGTTTCAAGCGTTTTCATTTGTCCTTCATAAATAAATAAAATTTAATGTTTAATTTGTTAAACTATTTGCTATTCTCTTTCTTCGTTACATTTTAGGAGCAAAATTATTTTATCTGAACTATTAGAACTTTTCTTAAAAAATCGAAACTGTCAGGTTTCTGATTTCGATTCATTACAAAAGTATCAATAGGTTGAAATTGATCAATGTATTTAAAAAAATGGCCACCCTGGGAATTTGCGTTCTTTCAAATAGGGACAGTTATTTCATCATTAAACTTATCGTTAAAATATTTGAAGCGATTTTGCATACTTATGACAACAAAACAAATATGAACAGTTGATTTCTATTTCTTTTGCCAAAGTTGCTCAAATTATACTTTTATAATTATATTATTATTATTTTTTTGTGAAGACCTCAATCTAATTATAAACATTCATTATTTGTTATAAGATTGTTCAAAATTCAAGGGAAGAATGAAGTTTTTTAAAAAATAAGAAGATAATAAGACAAGCTTAAATGCTTTCTACTTCTACGGGCTCGCCAACTCAATCCAACGGTCCAGAACACGGTTCCGCAACTTTCGCAATTTGCATCCAACTTCTTGCAAAAGTCTCAACTCTCGAGCTGATGCCGGGTCCCCACCGAAGCCGGCACTCGTTTTTTTTTCAAGGTGAACTAGTCGCAGTTTCTTTCGCTCGCTAGTAGAAAGAAAAAAGTGAGCTTTTCACTGCCGGCGTCTCGAGTGGTTCACTTTTTTCTTCACCTTTTTCGCTCCTTGTATTTGTATGCTGCACATACTGCAGCAGAACACCGCCCCCAGGTCGGGGTATTTTGTGTGAGTGTCGGAAGCAATGTGTTCACACTACGCCACGCGCCGGTTGCAACCCGCTAAGTAGTCGCGGCAGGGTTGCCAGCTTGAGTGAGGTTAGGGGAAGGTTGTCAATTTTAAGAATTAAAGATTCAATGTTTTTAAACATGGTTTTAACTTCACCATTTCAAATTAGGTAATACTCTTTCAAGACAGTGTTGCCAGCTCATATATTTTAAGACAGCTCGAAATAACTTTTTCAACGAACAAAAAAAAACTGAATCTACACAAAAAAGGCTAAGAATAAATTTTCATCATAGTTTCACTTAAGTATCGATATATTATAACAGGGTTGCCAGATCCCCAAACTAAAATACTTAATCATTTATAGCTAACGTTATACAAAACAATAGTTCTAAAGTTACTTAAGTGCTCACCACTTTCGACAGGGTTGCCAGATTTTCAATATTTTTTCCTTACTTTCTTTAGACCAATATTGCTTCATTTACCCAGCCTGTATCGAATCGATCCGGATCGGTCTTAGTGAACACGAAACACTGTTCTGTTCCCCCTGTATTTGTGAGTCAACATTTTATTTATTATTGAATTAGCACAGCCGCTTGGCTTTTTTTAGTATTCAGGCAAGTGTTCACGAGTACCAGAAAAGACGACGACGACGGTGTGTGCTGGTATGAGGTGTACCGAACGAAGTTTCAAAACAAATCAATGACGATGATGTTTGCTGGCTGGTGTGGTGATGGTGGTTGAAAACAAGAGTTGTTTTGAGCGTTTTTGTTGTTGTCGTTTTTTCGAGTATTGAATTTCCCTCAATATTTCATTCATGGCGTTGTTAGCTTTCATCAGAATGATGTAATTGGATAATAATTGTTACGTAAGTATTTCTTGAAAAAACAAATTCCAGCAAATGTCACTAGTTGAATGAATCACCCACTTTTAATGCTGCCACTCGAGCCAAAGCCGGTGTAGATGTTTGTTGTTTAGAAATATTTCAACCAGAAGCCAACCCCCACCAGCTATGGCAGTTGTTGTTGGTGTTGATTTATTCAGCAGTTGGGGTTGGGGTAGTAGTGGTAGTAGCAAGACATTCAGGGGGTAGGTGGAAACGCCTGGTGGTTGGTAGCTTTGTGGAGAGCTGCTCGCCGCCACTAAATTACAGCGAAACAACACTCTTGGGACAGTTGCTGTTGCTGGCTGGCACACGCTCGGTTCCGATAGTTTCTCACAGATGGTGCTAGTGGTACTGATTTGGGTGGCGGTGTTGAGTAGTGGATTAGTGGGGTGGCATAGGTTGATCTGAGGTTCTTTTACTGATCATGACTATTAATCATAACGTTCTAAATTTTTGAAGAAATGCTTTGAAAATCTAAGTATTTTTCGTTATTCAACGGTGGGCATCAACCAGGCACCAACCAACCAACCAGTACACCCAGGTTATTGCTACACAAATTTTAGTTTTTTTAAATCGATTATTTTCGATATTCGTTTACATTCATTCCTTAAATTACTGTCTACCAAATGATTTACAACACAAAAATGTTTGACAAATTTTGCAATCAAATTGTTGCAGCAATGGATTTTTAAGTTCTGTGCAACTCTAGTCGAGCTTTTATCTAAAATATTTCCTAAAACAAAATTTAAAACCAATTTTTAATTTTGATCTATTGAATTTACATTGTGATTCGTCAATACTTTAAAAAAATCTGAGGACCACTGTTGTTATACTAATTTTTACGAATATCCCCTAAATTTAATGACACAATGAATATGCAGTGATTTTTGTTTTGTCTCAGTTAAGGTTTTAACATACTTCTTGCGATGCAAAAAAATAATTTTAAAACATATGTTCAAATAAAACTGAAAATAAAAAAAAAACACAAAAATCAAGCAAGTTAAATTTGAATACAAATACTAGGAAAAACGTAAAAGCATGAATCAATAGAAGTTACAAAAAAAAAGTTGCTCAGAATGACTTCCTGACCAAGAAAAACTTTAAAAAATCATAATAAATGGGCAGTAGAGGGTTAATAATCATGAAGATTGGCTGATTAAATTGTTCGAACCTTGTTTCTTCGTGGCTTTATTGCTTGAAAAAAAACTTGGTAAAATGGAAAGGCTCGATAAAATTGTTTTGATCTTGATTAAATGATTTAAAATAAATTATTATTAAGGCTTGATATTTAAAAATCGCGTTCAAAAAATCGTTCCGATAAAAATTGTATTTCAAGTATTTATGAAATAGTAATGTCCAAAATAAGCATAATAAATACCAGACTGGGTTATCCGAAGCCTTGAATATCAGAAGATTCGATTATCCGATGGTTTGTGAGGAATTTTGGATAAACGAATCATGAACAAAATAAAATTGTTTTCGTATTTTTCTATTTTCTTTATTTAACATAAAAAAAGTTTAGCGATTAAATTTCAGCCAAATTTGAATTGATCATTTCATCACCACCATTTTATTTTTTAGAAAAGGCTAAACATCCTTTAGAGTAGTTTAGGAATTGAACCTAATCTCGACAATCGAAATTAAGACAACAACAAAAAAAAATCTTTGAAAAAATTCGATCACCCGAAGTGAAATTTGCTCTTTCCATAGATAAATGGCACGTTAAGAACTGAATTTTCGAAGAATTTTTCTAATCGGTTTGGAGTTTTTGACAAAGTTGCAGGTATTTATGAGGACTTTTCAGAGAAAGAATGGCACGCGAAATTTTTTTGGATGTTTTTTTATGAAGTTTTTTTACAAAAAAACTATTTCCCAAAATTCGTATTTTTAAATTATTTTAATTTTTAATGTAATGTTTTAGGGAACAAAAATCTTTTGAGCTATAGAAAAGTATGGACATGAAATTTGCCACCGAGTATGATTTCAAATAATGTTGTTTTTAAATAAATGTTTTACTCGATAAATTGTTTGACTTAAATATGTATTGTACCATTAAATTTGCAATCAATAAGTACTTTTTTATTTTATTTTATTTTTGAAAAAATGCACCGTTTTCAAAATATAGCCACTTTTCTTTAATTGAAAAATGGCTGTTTTTGATATTTTTAATTGATGTTTAGCTTAGATCTAGGTTTTTTTCTCAAAAATATTTTCTCTAAAAGAGCACGCAGCTAGCAAAATCTTAACTTAGTAACATGTACCCTCCTTGTAAAGGCTTATGAATTGATCTCAGTTGAAAGGTTCTCGAAATCTCTGAATTGCAAATGTAACATCCTGGAGCAGAACTGGTAAAATCTAATAAACACTAATTGAATTGAATTGAATAATTGGTGTTCATAATTTTGCATTCCCGAAAATATTTTTTCGAACAGTTGAGATTTTTCCAATGAGCTTAGGTTGCAGAAATACAGTATTAAAAAGAAAAAGAAACAAAAAAAATATGTTTTTAAGTCTCATCCAAACAGCCTTTTATTTTCTGCTGCCAATATCTCAGAAATTAATGGAATATTAGTAATTTTTTGTGATCTCTGCGATTTTTTTTTTAAATTTTGGACATTTCCATTTTTTTATATCTTTTTTAAAACATCAATCATTATTTTGAACGTTTTAAAACCAAATCTATATTGTTTTGTGCCTTTTGTGTATTCCTATTACAAATATTTAAAAAGTTTTATTACTTTAATTGAAAAAACATTTTTTAAACTTATTAAAATCAATGTCAGCTCTTTGAAAAAGATATTATTATTTTTAGTAGAAAAGGGAAATTTTTGATCGAATTAAAAACTGAATTTTTAGTTATTTTAATTTGACAGTTGAAATATCTGATAAAATTGTTGTCTTCGGCAAAATTAAACACTAAACACAAAAAATCAATTTGTGATAATAAAAATTGCAAAAAATTATCAATTATTAATTAGTGCAAAACTTTTTTGAAAGTATTTTCAACTTCAAAAAATAATAATTTAAAACTTTGACAAACAGTCGAAAAAAATCAATGGTTGCAAAATTAGATGTAAAATTAATGAAAATACTTTGCAGAAATTTTGACAAAGTTCAGTTTTTCGATAAATTTACCCTTTTTAGCAAAAAATGAGTGTAAAAGGAATTATAAATTTATTTTAAATACCTCAAACAAACACAGCACTCGATTGGTGTAATTAATTAACCAATTAAAAATTGTTTATGCAATTCCGGCGTGAAACTACTTACTTTTCCTGTCATTCTTGAACGACGAAATAGCCTACTTTTCTGTACCAAAAATAACAGAATCGAATAGCAACACTTTTCAAAATAAATGCTGAAAATTTCTAATTTCTGTTGAACTTTTCAGCACTTGTTTCGAAAAGTAACACTTTTCAACATTTTTTTTTTTATTTAAACGATTTATTGACAAAATACATGAAAATTTGACATAAAATTTCACTCAGTGTGTGTTTTTTGGAATTGCAAAAAAAATTGTATGGAACTCGTTGCAAAAATTGACTCGGTGAAGCTCGTTGGATAAATGTACGACTCGTGCTGAAAAAATCCTCTTTTTTGCAACTTGTTGCATAAACTACTATTTCAGTGCATGCTGCACTTAAAAATAGAAAAATTGTTGCTTAATTCTCACACCGAGAGCATATTTTATATAATGTTTGACATCACCATCGTTTTCCAGAGAAAATGTTTCATAAGTTTTCCATTTGGATTCAATGTTGAATGTTGAATTCAAATTAACGAAGTATTGAATTTTGATTGTAAGAAATTGGCGAAAATTGAAATTCTTGGTTGATTTGATGGTATTAACAGCCTCACCAAATTTGAGCTAAATCTAAAAATGCTGATTTCTATTTTGCACTTTTTTGTGCAAGGTTCAGGTCGAATGACCCATTTAAAATTTGTATAGATACTTGTATGGATTAACCAATGACTTAAAATTGCTTCTTTTGTCATAGGCAAGGTCCTGAAAAGGTTAAAGGAAATCAAAAATATGATAAAAATACTTTTTATTATTTTTTAAATTAAGTTTGTTTTCATGCAACCTCTTGCTTGAACTATAAGTTACATTTCTGGAAGTTTTTTTTTTTTTTTGGAAAGGTCCAATAAACCAAAATTTCAGTTTTTGCTTTTTAAGTGTTATTAAATATCCCTGGCTCAAGGCGGTTTCATAAACACCCAAAAAGCAAAAACTGAAAATTTGTTTTATTTGACCTTTTCAAAACAACTCCAGATTTTAACTATGTTGATCAAATTTCGTTCATAAATATACTGGAGGAAAAAGCATGAAAATATCATAAATTTAAACCAAAATCAAGAATGCTTAGAAATTCCTAAACCAAAAAACTGAGATTTTTTTTCGAAGGTTCAATTCAGATATGTAGATTACTTGTAAATTACAACTTATAAAGTATCATTAAGTTCTCACCAGCCCTGTTATAACCGTTCAGCTGATGACCCAATTTGCTTAAACTTCAGCACCAGAAACGATCAGTTACTGAAACCTGCTGTCATAAAATGAATCCTAACCGCGCTGCTGCTGGCTGCCACCACGTTTCCCCTCACACAGTATAAATATGCTAAAATTGCCATAATTTACAGCCCCGTCAATGTTTTCAACATACGACGACATCCCCTCCCCCTATTAACCCAGGCCCTTCCTAATCCTTCCTCAACATAATCCTCGTCCGGGGCGTGGAGACCAGGATTTCCACGTAAAAACAACCCCACCGGCAGCAGGAGGCAATAATTCCTCACGTTTTTTCCGCTCTTTTCCGTTGATGCTCTAGTTTAGGTCCGTTTTGTGTACTGTTGAGGCACGATTGTAGTGTGTTGTACTAGGCTCCGGCCCTTCCGATACTAGTTCACGGTTACCAGGTGACCCACTAACATAGATGCCCCCCAACACGAACAGCGGAGTCGCCCGTTCTCTCTCGCGTTGAGCCTCGCAGGATTTCAGCTGAAGCTGAATCCTGCGTGCTGCTGGAAAGAGCTTTTGAGAAGGAGGAAAAAAATGGTCATGTTTGTGGGTCATAGCAGGATTTATTAGCATTGATTTAAATTTTCACACCACACTACAACGGGAAAACGACTTGGGAGTATAACTAGGATATGCTTTTAGTTAAATGCATAATGAAACGTGGTTTTTGTTTCGTCTCTCTTTGGGAAGAAAAGCTGAAAAACAGGAAAAAGCTCTTTGAAATAAAGATCTTTTTGTGTGTGTGTGTGCAACCAATCAAACGGGACCACGCGGCCGCTTCTTACAAATTGAGTTGTTTCCATGTATTTTAGAATTTGACATTCTATACATGCAAATAACTCGCATAGGCATTTGAAAGGTGTTAGCTCTGCCGAGCTTCAGTGACCCATTTCTACGCTGGCTAGCCGAGCGCGAGGTACCTCAGCTTTATCGACAAGCCCCGCCCTGAAGAACGTTTGCATCAATCAGATTCAAACGTTATTTAGAACTTCCGAACCTTTGTCAAACGGACAAAGACCCAGCGCGTATATAGTTAGCAGTAACAGTATTCCTAATTCCAGTCATAGCTCATCAAGCCACGATGGACTAGTGGTCAGCCTTTTTGTTTATCAACCTGGACGGGGGATCGAACCCCGCCTCGAGCAACTTTGATTTTTCGTTCATGTTCAGGAGTTTCACGAATTAATATTTCTTTAACTTTCTCGTTGGGAGCAGATGGGAATCGAACCCAGGACCATTCGCTTATAAAGCGAACACCGTAACCATTCAGCCACGGCCACTCCTTCAACGCTTGAAATTAAATAAGATGCAAAAAGGAAATTCCTCACCGGGTTTGAACAACATGATCTTGAACAGCCGTTCTATGCCGGAAGAAGCACACATCCAAATTACGGCCACAGGCGGCGATCCTGACGGATCCAAAAATTCAGACTTTCAGCTCCACGTAGTTGGCCAAATTCTAGTAATCCTCTTCGGGCCAGAATTTGATGACTAACGCCACCCAGCACCGTCCGGTATAAAGCTGTCCGTAACGCGAATTCAGTAACTCTCTTGGGTCCCTTGGCAATATGATGGTCTCCTTCTCACTTTCACTTCCGGCGCGGACCAAACAGTTTCCTTCTTCACTAGGAGCACAAGTTTTAGAACATTCGCAAACCGTTGAAATAACTTTAAAGACATTTAAATTTTGCCTCAAACATTAAAAAAATCAAGACTCCATGAAAATGACAGGAGCACAACAATTTGCGTCCGACCCGCCACGCGACCTACTTCGATCTCCACTCTTTGAATTAAAGATCTTTTTCACCTAAAATTCAAGCTGAGAATTTCGGTAGCAGGCAATTGACATAGATTTTTAAGCGGACTTGTATTACAATCAGGGATGGGATAATCGCGAAAAAATCAATTTCGCTTGCGAATTTTTTTTCACCCGCGAAAAAGAAAGGAGGCAAATCACGCAAAAGAAAATCGCTCCCGAAATTCTCCCAGAAAATCAATCTGCTGATGATTTTTTGTGAATTTCCTTGTTAGCACCACTCAAAATTATTTTTTTTTCTTTTTGTTTACGCACATTGCCCATCTACAAAATGTTACAGGCCAATTTCCGACGTGTAATGTTACACTTGCAAGTGTAGTAGTGAAAGAGATGATCCGCCGAATAATCAAGATGATGATTTTTTAAGATTCTTTTTACCGATCTTTCGTGCGCGAGAGAGGAGAGCATGCTCCCTTCGGATTTTTTCTCTTGATGAACATCCAATGATTTTCTTTTGATGATGATTATTCCATCGCTGATTACAATTGAATGTAGTTTGGATGCAAATTTGGCCACGCGTTTCAATTAGTGCCTCATCCATCCTATAATTAGAGTCACTTGACCTGCATCGGAATCGAGCCATTTAGCTGCTGCTGCTACTGCGTTTCTTGAAAAAAAAGAAGCTTATTAACGATGCTTTTGGAGCAAGGTTTGCATGCTAGAACAAACTGCAGTCTCAAAGTGCAGCAAAAGGTGTTTGCAGTTTAATTTTTGTTTTGCTTTTGCAGTAGGTACAAGTGAGCAAGGTAAACCGTTCTAGATAGTTTGAATCCGGTTGTAGATGGAATATATGATTAGTATCATGTATGTATTTCGACCAAACATCTCTAAGAAGGGGAAAAATCAAATTCCATAATAAAAATGTGAATTATCTGATCACAAATCTGATTTCTGACATTCTCTATTCACGTTTGATTAAGAAAACTTAAGCAAATCTCCGTGAAACTTTGTAGAAACAAACTATCAGGTCAGCGAAAATTTCATTTAAGGTTTCCAAAACTCAGGGACAAAAACTAATTACAGTTAGCAAAATATTTGTTATTGATAAAAAGCACTGAACCTTCTACAAATTGTGAATTTTTAGATCAGAACTACTTATTCCATGAATTTATTTTAAAATTTTTGACGATAGCATCACATTTAGTAATACTTTTTGTTTCCGAATATTGGAAATAAGGCATGGAATTTAATTTTGTTTTTCTTTTTTGCCTAGAGACAGAAATATTAAATACAATCTGTTCTATCCTTAAGCCAATGCAAATATTATGTCAATTTTATTTCACAAATTTATGTATTTAGTAAATTCACCGTTCAAAACAGACAAATATTAAGAAATGTTTCCCTTCGATACTAGTGTTGAAAAGCTCAACTTTTCAGCAATGTAATGGGTGAAAGGTGTCAATTTTTCATTTTGTTATTTTTGGTAGGGAAAAGTAGGCCGTTTCGTTTCTCCAGAAGGACAGAAAAAGTTGACGGTTTCACAGTGGAATTGCAAAAAATATATTTTTTGCAATTCCGTCATGAAACTTCATACTTTTCCTGTCATTCTCAAGCGACGAAACGGCCTACTTTTCTCTACCCAAAATAACAGAATGGAAAATTAATACCTTTCAATACCAGTGCTGAAAAGTTGTACTTTTCAGCACTGGTATCGAAAAGTAACATTTTTCAATATTTTTTGTTTCGAATGCTTCGTTTATTTAACACATGATAGTTTGACATTAAATGAAAAAGCTTATTTCGGAATTGCAAAAAATGTTATAAGCAACTCGATGCAAAACTTGATTTTTTCAGCACTCGTCGTATTTTACAACTCGGTAAATCTCGTTGGATAAATGTATGACTCGTGCTGAAAAAATCTTCTTTTTGCAACTTGTTTCATAAACTACAATTTCATCAGTTTTTTGATGTTCTATAAATTTTTGTTAGCAGCATGAAATTTGTTAATAGTTCAGCAATTCTCTGAGATTTCGGTCATTCCATTTTTTCTGTATTTTTTAATCCGGCTGAAACTTTTTTGGTACCTTCGGTATGCCCAAAGAAGCCTGAATCATTAGTTTGTCCATACAATTTTCCATAGAAATATGGCAGCTGTCCATACAAAAATGATGTATGAAAATTCAAAAATCTGTATCTTTTGAAGGAATTTTTTGATCGATTTGGTGTCTTCGGCAAAGTTGTAGATATGGATATGGACTACACTGAAAAAAATGATACACGGTAAAAAAATGGTGATTTTTTATTTCACTTTTTGTCACTAAAACTTGATTTGTAAAGAAAACTATTTTTATTTTTTTTTTATTTTTTGATATGTTTTAGAGGACATCAAATGCCAACTTTTCAGAAAATTCCAGGATGAGCAAAAAATCTTTGACCGAGTTATGATTTTTTGAATCAATACATTTTTTTCAAAAAATCGAAATATTGGTCGCAATTTTTTTTCAAATTCCATTTTTCGATTTAAAATTGAATTTGCAATTACTTTAGTGAAATTTTGAAGTTATTGCCATTTTTATATAACTTTTTTCAAAATAGTCGCAGTTATTAATGTTTTAGAAAAAAGTGCCCATGTTTGCCCTTCTTTCGAAAACAATAATTTTGAAAAGCTGAGAAAATTCTCTATATTTTGCTTTTTCGGATTTTGTTGATACGAGCCTTAGTTGCTGAGATATTGCCATGCATAGGTTTAAAAACAAAAAAAAAATGATGTTTTCTAAGTCTCACCCAAACAACCCTCCATTTTTTAATGTCGATATCTCAGCAACTAATGGTCCGATTTACATTGTCTGTTTCCAATAATCCACATCAACCCGTTCGATCTACCTGGTCTTTCTTTTTCCGGTTTGGCGAGGATGAGCAGTCGAGGCAGAGCGAGACAACTCGCACCAAATCCAGGTAGAGCAACCCACTTGGGAGAACTTGCTCGATGCGCACCTGCGCAGTGTACAGGTAATTGCGGTTCCAATAACCCACACTCGCAAGTTTGATCTACCTGGTCTTTCTGTCTTTCTCGGTGGCGAGGACAAACGCTGAGGCTGAACGAGCCTTGCTGCACTTCACCTGCATCGGAGCATCCCACACCTGTTTGCTGCACCAACGAAACAGTGCAATTTTGAATTAGGAAAATGCTAGAGTAGGGAAGTGTGATTAGAAATTAAGTAGTTTTAGTTGAAATGCTGCCACATTTCAAGGTGGCCGGAATGTTGAAGATGTAACTTAAGAATTGTAAATAGTACGGTTAAGGGGAACATTGGGTTACTTAAAATTAGTTAATTTAGAATTTGTAAATATCTACCTAATAACCTAAACATAAATGTAAATTTGTGCCAACACGATCTGAAAGTGATCTAAAGCCGATCACACACATGCAATACACACATCGTACAGCAGATCGCTGTACAGCTCGAAGCTCTATAGGGAGAAGAATTGTACTTAGAGTATCAGTTCGGAATAAACGATCACCGCGTACACACCAGTTTGTGCCCTTACACGCCGCGTTCTCTCTCGGAATAAAGTTTGTTGACCCGCAACACTTTTTTCTTTGCTGTGTCCGAACGGTTCGATCGCGCGTGAATTCGCTAAGTGCCCTAGAAATCGGGACTTAGCCGATTTGGAGGCAAATCGCTTTGCTCTTGGGGATTGTGGCGCATCTTGACCGACCTGGCGAAAGGTGGCAAGAGCGGCCAGCGCTGAAGATTTGTGGTCTGCGGACGAAGAAGGGCTTGTGGCGACCCAAGCCCTCGGTCACCGTGGATAGACCGTGTGTGTGCGTGTGCTTAACCGGTGCTACACAAGGTGTAGCAAGGAAAGCCCTTCGATCCCGGCACCGTTCGCTCTGTGCTGAACATTAGTGGTCCTTCGAGCCGGATCGAAGGCCATACGGACCGGGAAGTGCGCGCATTGGGTGATTACGGGCCACGCGGCCGTCCGAGCTACTGTCCCGCGGATCGGGATCGGGATCGGCGCCATCGCGCTGGGAGGTTGTACCAAGACGGGTACACCTCGTTCGTCGTGTGTGGGACATACCGTACGCGGTATCGTGCGCGCGCGCGCGCGTGGAATTACAGTCACGCGTGCCAGTGTCGTTGTGGTAGAAATACCAGGTCGCGCGCGAGTGTTACAGGTCGTTCTGCTGTTGCTGAGCAGTATCTGTGGTGGTGTTGCTGCTGTTGAAGAGGTGCTTGACCTGCGCTGCGGGTGATTGACCTGTAAGCGTCGTTTGCTGGAACGAGATCGTCGCGGGAGAGGACATCTTTGCTGGGAGCTGTTCAAGTCGTCGAGATGCCGCCTAAGGAAGCGACCAAAGTTCTGGCCGAGCGGTTGGCCAAGCGCAAGGTTCTCGCGCTGCGTGACAACATCGAGAAGTTTGTGAGCAAGTTCAACGGCGAGCTGGACATGTGCCAAGTGTCAGTGCGACTCGATTCCCTGGATCAGCTGAAGAACGACTTCCTGGACGTGCAGAACAACATCGAGAAGTTGGATGAGCCGAACAATCTGGACGCGAACATTGCTCAGCGGGTCGACTTCGAGCAGCGCTACTGTGACATCAAGGGATTTTTGCTCTCCAAGCGACCTGTCGATCTCAACCAAACATTGGAGATGTCTACGATGTCTCACTCGCACTCGCACAATTTCCACCTGCGTCTCCCGAAGATCGAATTGCCGCAGTTCGACGGAGACTACTCACGCTGGTTGTCCTTCCGGGACACTTTTGTGTCGATGATCCATGCCAACTCGGACATACCAACTGTAGCCAAGCTGCAGTACCTGCTGCAGTCGTTGGGACCGACAGCCAAGAAGCCTTACGAATCCGTCGATATCAAGGCTGACAACTACTTCACGACGTGGTCAGCGATACTCAAGCGGTACGACGACAAGCGTCACCTGAAGCGACAGCTGTTCAGAGGTTTGTACGATTTGCCAGCAGTGCCAGAGGAGTGTGCGTCTGCGATCCACAACTTGGCTGATGACTTCCAACGCCACGTGAAGGCGCTCGAGAAGTTGGACGAACTTGTGCAGCATTGGGACACGCCGCTGGTAAACATGCTGTCGTACAAGTTGGATCAAGCGACGTTGCGAGCGTGGGAGGAGAAGAATAGCGAGAAGGCCGACGTTAAGTACGACGACATGATCGAGTTCTTGTACCAACGGGTACGCGTTTTGGAAGCTAGCGGATCGGAGTCCAAGCAGTCGGCATCGGCAAAGGTGGCCGGTTCCTCATCGAAACAATCTCGGCCGAGGTTCGTTGCCAACGCTGCCTCTTCCTCCAGCTCGAACGGTTCGTGCTTGCTTGGGTGTTCGGAGAACCATCATCTACGCAGATGTCCAGTGTTTCTTGGGAAGGATGTGCAGCAACGCCGAGACCTGGTTGCGCAGAAACGGCTGTGCTGGAACTGTCTCTCGGCTGGCCACCCGGCCAGGAAGTGTGGGTCCAAGTTCTCGTGCCAAACTTGTAAGCAGAAACACCATTCACTTGTGCACGTCTCGTCTCCGACGAGGGTTTCATCGACTCCTGCTGTGACTTCCGTCACAATTGATCAACCGTCCAACACCGCGTCGGCGAACGCGGCCCCGGTAGGCTCAAGTTCTACCACTCCACAAGTCAGCATGGCAGTGCAAACTGCATGCAACACGGTTCTGCTGGAGACGGTTGTGGTGAATGTGGTTGACGATCACGGCAAGAAGCACAAGGCGCGAGCGTTGCTGGACTCAGCTTCGATGTCAAACTTCATGTCGGGTCAGCTGGCAAAGAACCTCTACAATCGGCCGATCAAGGTGGACGTCGCAGTAGCTGGGATTGGAGTTTCAACGCAACGAGTTCGCAGCGCAATCACGGCCGCGATCGAGTCCAGGAACACAACGTTTTCTACGAAGCTGGAGTTCCTGATCCTGAGGCAGCCTTCTGCAGAGCTGCCAACCGTGCCGATAGACGTGTCGACATGGAAACTTCCGGATATTGTGCTGGCAGATCAACGCTTCAACGTACCTGAACCGATCGACCTGGTGATCGGCAGTGAATCGTTCTGGGAACTGCACACTGGGCGGAAGATCTCGCTTGGAGCAGGTCTTCCATGGGTAGTTGAAACGCACTTTGGTTGGGCGGTATCTGGCACCGCATCCGCTGAAACTACCTGCATCCCCGCATCTGTCAGCTTTCAGCTGTGAACGATCGTCTGGAGGCTGCAATCCAGAGATTCTGGGAAGTTGAGACGATCCCGGAAGGCCCCGCTCACTCTGTCGACGAGAATCGCTGCGAGGAGTTCTTCGCCAAGACGACCACCCGTGACGCTACAGGAAGGTACGTGGTTCGTCTTCCCTGACCGATAACCCTGAAATCGTCCTGGGGGATTCCAAGACCATCGCAGAGCGCCGCTTTCTCGGCCTGGAACGTCGATTGGATCGAGATCCTGCGACGAAGGAGGCCTACCACAAGTTTATGCACGAGTATCTGTCGCTGGGCCACATGGAGTTGGTGGACGGACCTGTGGACTACCGGAGGCCACACTGCTACTTGCCGCACCACCCTGTCTTCAAACAATCAAGCACAACGACGAAGGTCAGGGTCGTCTTCGACGCGTCGTGCAAGACGTCGTCCGGCTACTCGGTGAATGAAAAGATGCTCGTTGGACCGGTCGTTCAACCGGACCTGCTGTCGACGCTGCTGAAGTTCCGGTTTCAAGCGGTCGCACTGGTGGCGGACGTCGAAAAGATGTACCGTCAAGTGCTCGTGCATCCTGACGATCGGCCTCTGCAGCGGATTGTTTGGCGATTCAACCCGACGGATCCCATCTCGACCTACGAATTGCGGACGGTCACCTACGGCACGGCAAGCGCTCCCTTTCTGGCAACCAGAACGCTCGCTCAGATCGCGCAAGACAACAAAGAACTCCACCCGGACGCTGCTGAAGCTGTTGCACGAGATTTCTACGTCGACGACTTGATCTCTGGTGCGCCGGACGTGGAAACGGCGATCAAACTGCGCCGCGAGATATCTACGATGCTTGCTGCTGCTGGTTTTCCGCTCAAGAAGTGGGCGTCTAACGCCCCTGAAGTGCTACGAGACATTCCACCCGAGGATCTTGCACTTCTGCCGGTTTACGACCTGCAAGATGGTCAAACTGTAACCACACTCGGCATCGTTTGGGACCCACAGACAGACACCCTCTGTTTCCGGGTCCAACTACCACCCCCTGCGTCGGTGCTCTCAAAGCGCAAAGTGATGTCTTACATCGCACAGATTTGGGACCCGTTTGGACTGGTTGGTCCAACAACATTGAAGGCGAAGCTGTTTATGCAGCGCTTGTGGGCGCTCAAACACAAAGGAGAAGCCTGCGCGTGGGACACCCGCTCCCACTCAAGATCCAGCTGGAATGGAAGGAGTTCCACATGCTGCTGCACATGCTCAGCCAGGTCAAGGTTCCGCGGTTCGTCTCTACGCCTGGCGCCACTATCCAGTTGCATTTTTCTCCGACGCGTCGGAAAAGGCTTACGGCGCCTGCTGTTACGTCCGAGCTGCGGCCGCCAACGGAGTTACCACTCGTCTGCTGTCCTCGAAGTCCAAGGTCGCGTCGCTGTCGTCCCATGACTCGATCAACAAATTGGAGCTAAATGGTGGCCGGCTCTCTACGCAGCTGTACAAGAAAGTCAAGAAAGCCCTGAACCTGTCTGATGCCGTTCCAGTCTTCTTCTGGACAGATTCGCTTACGGTTCTTCACTGGTTGAACTCTCTGCCCAGCCGTTGGAAGACGTACGTCGCGAATAGGGTGTCCCAAATCCAGCTGTGCACTAGCCGCCATGTCTGGGGACACGTACCCGGCGTCGACAATCCCGCCGACTACATCTCTCGAGGACTGAGCCCGCTGGAACTGCTCGATTGTCTGTGTTGGTGGTTTGGGCCCCTTTGGCTGAAGCAAAACCCGGACTACTGGCCAAAAACTGTGTTGACAGCCGCAGACGCTTCAGCTGTAACCAAGGAAGAACGCAAGGTGCCGATCGTTGCGATGACCACCGTCGAGGCTGATTTCAGCAACCGTGTTTTCAGCTTGACCTCGAGCTTTCCTAAGCTCCGTCGCGACATCGCATTCTGCCAGCGCTTTCTTTCCAAGCTTCGTGAACGCTCGGTGCAACGGCGCGATGCACCTGAACAGTACGCCCTGCTTACTGTTGGAAAAGTAACAACCCCTCTATCGGTTACGCCGCTCTCTACGCACGAACTCCAACACGCTGAATTCTCGCTGGTGCGCCTAGCGCAGCAAGAACACTACGCTGAGGAGATTTCTGACCTCTCTGGAGGTGAACGCGTGGCCATTTTCGTTTGCTTTTCGACCAAGGCGGTCCACATCGAGCTGGTGAGCGATTTATCCACACCAGCATTCATCGCAGCTCTACGTCGACTGGTCGCCCGCAGAGGACAGGTTGTCGAGTTGAATTCTGACAACGCGACCGCCTTCAAGGGTGCTGCGAATGCACTGCACCGTGTGTACCAGATGCTGAAGGTCGAACAAGTCGATCGGAATGAGATTTTCACCTGGTGCGCAGAGAACGGGATTCGCTGGAAATTCATCCCACCACGCGCGCCGCACTTCGGCGGACTGTGGGAGGCGGCGGTCAAATCCGCCAAAACACACCTACTCAAGACGATGGGCACCACTAGTGCCAACTACGAGGACATGCTCACACTGCTGGCGCAGATAGAGATGTGCCTCAACTCTCGCCCACTCACGCCCATGCCGGACGACCCGGCAGACGCTGAAGTCCTGACCCGGGACATTTTCTCGTCGGGAGCAACCTCCAAGCCGTTCCGGAAATGGACCTGAAGGAGATTCCAGACAACCGCCTGAACAACTGGGAGCTGACGCAGAAACGAGTCCAGCAAATCTGGGCACGCTGGTACCCGAGTATCTGCAGCAGCTGCAGTCACGTGCGACGAAAGGTTGCAACCCACCTGTCGCCGTCGAGGTCGGCAGAGTCGTCATCATCAAGGAAGACAACGTTCCGCCTGCAAGCTGGCCCTCGGAAAATCGTGAAGCTGCACCCGGGAAAAGACGGCATCGTTCGGGTCGTGACCCTGAAGACAGCAGCGGCCAAGGAAGTCGTACGTGCTGTCGCCCGCATCGCTCTCCTGCCAACTCCAAGCCAATGATCATCATCAACGTCCAGGTAGAGCAACCCATTGTGGGAGATCTTGCTCGATGCGCACCTGCGCATAGTCCAGGTAATTATGTTTCCAATAATCCACATCAACCCGTTCGATCTACCTGGTCTTTCTTTTTCCGGTTTGGCGAGGATGAGCAGTCGAGGCAGAGCGAGACAACTCGCACCAAATCCAGGTAGAGCAACCCACTTGGGAGAACTTGCTCGATGCGCACCTGCGCAGTGTACAGGTAATTGCGGTTCCAATAACCCACACTCGCAAGTTTGATCTACCTGGTCTTTCTGTCTTTCTCGGTGGCGAGGACAAACGCTGAGGCTGAACGAGCCTTGCTGCACTTCACCTGCATCGGAGCATCCCACACCTGTTTGCTGCACCAACGAAACAGTGCAATTTTGAATTAGGGAAAATGCTAGAGTAGGGAAGTGTGATTAGAAATTAAGTAGTTTTAGTTGAAATGCTGCCACATTTCAAGGTGGCCGGAATGTTGAAGATGTAACTTAAGAATTGTAAATAGTACGGTTAAGGGGAACATTGGGTTACTTAAAATTAGTTAATTTAGAATTTGTAAATATCTACCTAATAACCTAAACATAAATGTAAATTTGTGCCAACACGATCTGAAAGTGATCTAAAGCCGATCACACACATGCAATACACACATCGTACAGCAGATCGCTGTACAGCTCGAAGCTCTATAGGGAGAAGAATTGTACTTAGAGTATCAGTTCGGAATAAACGATCACCGCGTACACACCAGTTTGTGCCCTTACACGCCGCGTTCTCTCTCGGAATAAAGTTTGTTGACCCGCAACACTTTTTTCTTTGCTGTGTCCGAACGGTTCGATCGCGCGTGAATTCGCTAAGTGCCCTAGAAATCGGGACTTAGCCGATTTGGAGGCAAATCGCTTTGCTCTTGGGGATTGTGGCGCATCTTGACCGACCTGGCGAAAGGTGGCAAGAGCGGCCAGCGCTGAAGATTTGTGGTCTGCGGACGAAGAAGGGCTTGTGGCGACCCAAGCCCTCGGTCACCGTGGATAGACCGTGTGTGTGTGCGTGTGCTTAACCGGTGCTACACAAGGTGTAGCAAGGAAAGCCCTTCGATCCCGGCACCGTTCGCTCTGTGCTGAACATTGTCAAAATATGAAACATTCTTGAAATTTTCCGATCTTTTCGAAAAAAATATTTTCAAAAATTTTTAATCAAGACAAACATATCAAAACGGTGAAATATTGAATGTTTGGTCTATTTGGAATGTTAGTCTTGATATAAAATGTAAAATATTTTTTTCGAAGAGATCGGAAAATTTCACGAATGTTTCATATTTTAACATTGTTAATCGGGCCATTAGTTGCTGAGATATCAACATTGGAAAATGGTTGGTGGTTTGGGTGAGACTTAGAAAACATCATTTTTTTTTTGTTTTTAAACCTTTGCAAGGCAATATCTCAGCAACTAAGGGTCGTATCAACAAAGTCCGAAAAAGCAAAATATAGAGAATTTTCTCAGCTTTTCAAAAATATTTTTTTCAAAAGTGGGCAAACATGGGCACTATTTTAAAAAAAAATCAATAACTGCGACTATTTTGAAAAAAGTTACATAAAAATGGCTATAACTTGAAAACTGTGCACTTTATCAAAATTTCATTAAGTACTTTCTGATTGCAATTTCAATTTTACATCGAAAAATGAAATTGAAAAATTTTTGCGACCAATTTTTCGATTTTTTGAAAATAAGTTGTATTGATTCAAAAAATCATAACTCGGTCAAAGATTTTTTGCCCATTCTGGAAATTTCTGAAAAGTTGGCATTTGATGTCCTCTAAAACATACAAAAAAAATTAAAAATAGTTTTTTTTTACAAATCAAGTTTTAGTGACAAAAAGTTAAATAAAAAATCACCAAATTTTTTTACCGTGTATCATTTTTTTCAGTGTAGTCCTTATCCATACCTACAACTTTGCCGAAGACACCAATTCGATCAGAAAATTCCTTCAAAAGATACAGATTTTTGAATTTTCATACATCATTTTTGTATGGACAGCTGCCAAATTTGTATGGAAAATTATATGAACAAACCAATGATGCAAAATGGCTTCTTTGGGCATACCGAAGGCACCAAAAAAATTTCAGGCGGATTAAAAAATACAAAAATTAAAATTAAAGAAAAATGACCTATTCCGTAGAGAACTGCTCAGCTGCAAGTTGCAAAAAAAATATTTTTTTTCAACACGAGTCCTAGTCAATGAGTCGTTTGAATCAAAAAATGTTGAAAAGTTTTGCTTTTCCACATGAGTGCTGAAAAGTTTATCTTTTCAGCATCTATTTCAGTGCTGAAAAGAAGAACTTTTCAGCATTTGTTTTGAAAAGTGTCACTATTCGATCCTGCTATTTTTGGTAGAGAAAAGTAAACTGTATCTTCACGACGGAATTTCAAAAACAAACATTTTAGTAAGATTTTTTTCAAATGAAGCTGTTAATCACGGATGCTGGCCGATGCAGTGAAACACGCAGGATAACGAAAACACATTACTTTTATTCTTCACAAAAAATACAAACAAATATCACTGCACCAAGTCCAGTCTGTGGACGAGGGTGCGAGGAGTGGCAGAACGCGAAGTGTTCGCAACGACGGTCTAACTGTTCTGATTCTGCTGCTGTACAAGACCAGCTGATCGATGCGAATTAGCGTAGAAAGGCTCGGACAGGCAAACTATTGTCTTTGCCTAATCCGACGACGATCAGCTGGTTGAGTCCAGCAGCAGAAATCCAGACACTGCACTATGGGTGCAGGTCATGTTTTTGGTGGACAAAATGGTGGGAAGCAGTTCAATGAGTTTTGAACAGAAGCATTATAAAAATCTTACTAATGGTTAGAAAAATAAACAAAATTTCACATTTTTTACCATCAGTAAGAATTTTTTTAATGGTCTAATTTGTAATAAACTTATTAAAATGTTTGTTTAACTAATTTTATATTTTTATTTTATAAACATTCATGTACAGAATTAGTTCATGAAAACTTACACTTTGCACAATCTTTTGCCTTCCTCACTGAGGTAAGGCTATAATTCTGCTTTAAAAATGAACTTTGTACAAAAAAGTCGTAGACTCACCTTCATGTATACATATAGACTCAGAATCGAAAACTGAACAAATGTATATGTGTATGTGTGTGTGTATGTATGTATGTGACCAACAAACTAGCTCATGTTTCTCGGCACTGGCTGAACCGATTTGACCCGAACCTGTTGTATTCGACTTAGTTTAGGGTCCCATAGATCGAATTTTATACAGATTAAAGTTTCGATAAGTAGCTCAAAAGTTATGTATAAAAAAGTGTTTTCACATATATCCGGAATTCACTTAAATGTATGTAAACTATGTCCGGGTCCATCATCCGACCCATCGTTGGATTGGTTATCAAAAGACCTTTCCAACT